>NW_027225703.1:0-126000 GCF_038994185.2 Dermacentor albipictus
TGGCAGGGTGTGAGCGCATTCTCCTGAACACCACTTCTATTGCAGAATTGTTTCATCATCACCTCCTTGCCTCTTCATTGCATAGATTTAGTCAGTTCCTCATGGTTAAAAAAAACTGCACCTTTCCGTATTTGCTTTTCAGCCTTCTAAGGAGCATCACCAATAGCATCTTTCACAGCAGCAGGCAGCAGTGACATAGGGAAATCTAGATCTAGATCAATCTAGTGGCTACCATATTTATAGGTGTCATCAAGTACAGTATTGTAGATCAACTGCAAGTCATCATAATTCTGGAATTTTATTAGTTGCATTGGGTACGTTGGCATAAGGCACACCTGTCTGTCTGGAACCAGCTACATTCGTAACGTAAGGAAAATATGATACTGCAAGTGTCTCAACAAAAAATGAAAGCAAGATAATACCAACAGATTCTTTTAATACTTTCTTAAGTGATCATAAAAATCCGGGTCATGTTTCCCATCTTGCTTTGGCAGTTTTCAATCTAATGACTTGCTGACATGGTCTCGTAGTCTTTATTTAGAGTTATTTCACATTCTGGCATTCCACTCATTTGCATGGAACAAATATACAGTAAAGGCTAATTCATTTGAATATTGTTAATTCAAAAAGTAAAATAGTCGGACTCATTCTCTAGACTTGGCAGGCATTAACATTGTTTAAATGTCCTCAATGTCTCTGTTATTCAGAGGTATTTGACCGCACACTGGTTAACCTAGACAACCCTTCGGAGCGCAACACCCGCGGTGTGTCACAAATGTGCAACACAAAGAAGCAAAAGCAGCACTAGTGTCCAATCTAAATGATGTGGTAGCATCTGCATTGCCATAGCAATCCGTGGAAACTCTATGGGACTGACAGAAACGAACACTTTGTTCCTTATTTGTGCCTTTATAGACTTTATTCTTATGCTTATCACCACACAAGTTGGCCATGTGCCTTCAGCTCTCCTAGTTGCCAACCACGAACACATTGAGATGTTCGATTTTTGAAGTCAAATTGTCCTGGATTTATTGTGCAGAAAGTAGCAGTGTAAGTTTTTTCCTATACTTAGCCAGCCATCCGAGTTGTGCTCAGATGACTGGCTTCAGATTGTGCATTAGAAATAATCATCTTGGCTCAGTGCCAAGCATGCTTTCTTGGCACAGTGCCTACAGACTCCGACATGTCTCATGCCAATGCATGCGAAAGTGACCGACAATATTATTGGTGGCATTTTGTGTGGGCTCCATGTGGTCTATGCATGGGCAGCAGTGTTCTAGTTTTGTGATTTTCGTATTTTCGTAATATTTCGAAATTTTCCCTTTTTTTATGGCGTCAAGTTAATGGAGGTGCTCTGTATATCATCGGCAGTAGTGAGGTTGTTTGTGTTAAGAAGTTTATGTACACTCCCAAATTTATTTCTTCTCTTTTTGAATTCACACTTTGCCCATGTTTGCTTTAATCGTAGTTATGTAGTACAGTGTAGTCAACTTTTAACCATACCACATATAACAATATTGTCACGAGAGGAAAAGCCAGTCAGTCAGTTCTAAGCGAACGGCTGTTTACAGTTTGTGTTCGCAGCAGCTACCACGCACACTTCTTCTTCCTCAACATCTAGCGTAACTAGCGCGTGCCATTACCCCTCCCTCCAAAAAATAAATAAATAAATAAATAAAGTTGGGGAGATGTTAAATGCCACAAAGAAAAAATAAAAGAAATGAGAAAGACAACGGACGAGACGACAGGGGCCGCATCACAAAGTTTGTGGATGAGAGTCAGCGCGAATGGTAGGGCTTCATCCTGGTAACGTGAACAATGTCAGAGGAACGTGGTCTACGGGAGTGGTGCGAACTGTCGGCTGGAATAACTTCGTAGTTGACAGAACTTAGACGACGCAAAACTATGTAGGGTCCAAAGTATCGGCGCAATAATTTTTCTGACCGGCCTCTTTGACGTATAGGGGTCCAAACCCATACAAGATCTCCCGGGTTGTATGTGACGTCTCGATGGCATATGTTGTATCGACGAGCATCTTGACTTTGTCGGGATAGAATTCGTTGCCGCGCAAGGTGCCGCGCTGCTTCGGCACGCTGAACAAAGGCGTCTGTATCTGGTGCGGTAGGTTGCGACGAAGTTGGTAGGAGCATCACGTCGAGCATAGTGGTGACGTCGCGTCCGTAGACCAGACGAAAAGGAGGAAACCCGGTGGTTTCTTGTAGGGCAGTGTTGTACGCGAATGTCACATACGGGAGCAGTTCGTCCCAATTTTTATGGTCCGTGGCAACATACATGGAAAGCATATCCGCAATCGTTTTGTTGAGACGCTCAGTTAAACCGTTAGTCTGCGGGTGACACGCCGTTGCCGTACGGTGCGTTGTCCCGGTCAGCTGCAGGATATCTCGGACCAACTGGGCAGTGAAGGCCGTACCACGGTCTGTGATGACGACAGCGGGAGCACCATGTCGAAGGACGATATTTTTGATGAAGAAGTTAGCAACATCTGAAGCAGTAGCTCGCTGAACGGCTTGTGTTTCGCAGTATCGAGTGAGGTAATCGGTGGCGACGACGATCCAGTGGTTATCAGCCGAAGACTTGGGAAATGGGCCGAGTAAATCCATCCCGACTTGTTCAAAAGGTGAGCAAGGAGGTCGGACAGGCTGAAGCAGACCGGCTGGTTTCAGTGGTGGAACTTTGCGACGCTGGTAATCTCGACAACTTCTGACGTACTGCTTCACGGTTTTTGTCAGTTTTCGCCAATAGTACTTCTGCTTGATCCGCGCGAGAGTACGCGTGAAACCAAGATGCCCGGACGTTGGTTCGTCGTGGCATGCACGTATAACGTCGTCGCGGAGAGCAGCTGGAACAACGAGCAGGAAAGCGGTTGCCGTAGGTTGAAAGTTCCGCTTGTATAGGATGTCGCCACGTAGGCAGAAAGATGACAAGTGACGCGCGAACTGCCGTGGGGGTTGTGGGCGGCTTCCTTCAAGGTATTCAATCAAGGGCTGGAGCTCGGAATCTTGGCGTTGCTGTTGAGCAAGGTTTAAAGACGGAAGAGTACAAAGAAAACCCGAATCGTCGTCAGTATCTAGTGGTGCGGGTTCGACGGGGGCGCGGGAGAGAGAGTTGGCGTCAGTGTGTTTCTGGCCAGACTTATAGACGATGGTCACATCAAATTCCTGCAACCGAAGGCTCCATCTTGTGAGACGGCCTGAAGGATCTTTGAGATTCGCCAGCCAGCAGAGAGAGTGGTGGTCGCTGACGACACGGAAGGGGCGTCCGTACAGGTATGGGCGGAACTTCTGGATAGCCCATATGACTGCCAGACATTCTTTTTCAGTTGCTGAGTAGTTTTTTTCAGCAGCAGACAAGGTTCGGCTGGCATACGCAATAACGCGCTCAACACCAGCTTGAAACTGTACGAGTGTCGCTCCGAGACCAACGTTACTAGCATCAGTATCTAGGCATAACAATAAGTGAAAATTTAAATTGGGATTGGCACATTCATAGCCTATGTAGTGCAGCCGAGAGAAAAATGTGGACTTTACGCCGGAAACTAGGGAAGGCAACCACGAAAGCGAAACTAACCGCCTACTTGACACTTGTTAGACCAACTTTGGAATATGGCTGTATTGTGTGGGACCCCTACACAAAAAACCAGATAGCAAGGATTGAAAAAGTCCAAAGAAGGGCAGCTAGATTTATTCTGTCTAGATATAAGTCCACGGACTCAGTCTCGGGGATGTTGTCAGAACTTAAATTACCCCAACTGCTAGAGCGGCGAAGAGTTGCTAGACTTAAGTTCCTCTATCTTTTGCGGGGTAACTTCTTTAACATAAACACCGAACTGTACATAACGAAGCGCTCGGCCCGAACATTAAGAAACAGCCACAACGAACAACTTACAACTCTTCAAGCTCGGATCAACAAATTCAAATATTCATTCTTCCCACGAACAATTGAAGAATGGAACTCGTTGCCACAGCACATAACGCAAACAGACTCTGTCAGTTTGTTTGAAAAATCAATACACCTTTACTTTGACCTACCAAATTAACCACGACAGCTCGTTTATAGCGAATTTCACCTACTTGGAAATATGAATGTTGCTGTATGTGCTTCTACTACCGCACTTGTACTTTGTTGTGAACCGCAGGTTGTGCGCAATTAATTTATTTTGTATTTGCATGTCTGCAAGGCTGTGATTGCCAATGCATTTACTGCATTGCAACAAATATTTTCCACCCTGTAACGGCCCAAAAATGGGCTAACAGTATTAATAAATGAATGAAATGAATGCACTTCTGTGTCAGCCTCGGTGTCAAAGTGACCAAGGGTCGGTGGTGTCTGTAGACGTTGCTGAAGGTCGTGGAAGGCGTCGGATTGTGCCGGGCCCCAAACAAATGTGACGTCGTTCTTGATGAGTCGTTGCAAAGGTTCGGCAATTTCACAAAAATTGGGCACAAAACGGCGGTAATACGCGCAAAGCCATAAAAATCGGCGGACATCGTGTTTTGTCTTCGGTATCGGGAACAGAGCGACTGCCATGGCTTTGTCAGGGTCAGGGCGCACACCGGTGCTGCTGACAATATGACCTAGAAATTTGAGCTCCTCGTAGCCAAAGTGACATTTTTCGGGCTTCAGGGAGAGGCCGGCGGTGCGGATAGCTTGAAGAACCGCCTCAAGCCGCTGGATGTGTTGTTCAAACGTGGTGGAAAAAACAACTACATCGTCTAAGTAGACTAAACACGAGTTCCACTTGAGGTCAGATAAAACTGTGTCCATCATGCGTTGAAATGTGGCCGGAGCGGAACACAATCCAAAAGGGAGGACCTTAAATTGATAGAGACCGTCGGGTGTTATAAACGCCGTTTTTTCCTGGTCCCGTTCGTCAACTTCAATTTGCCAGTACCCACTACGCAGATCCATTGAAGAAAAGTAACGGGCATGTCGCAGGCGATCCAAGGAGTCGTCAATTCGAGGAAGTGGGTAAACGTCTTTTTTCGTGACCTTGTTCAGTTTGTGGTAATCGACACAGAATCGCAGTGAACCGTCTTTCTTTTTAACTAATACAACAGGTGAAGACCAAGGACTTGTCGATGGTTGAATGGCATCATCGTCGAGCATTTGTTTAACTTGATGACGAATAGCATCCTGTTCTCTTTTCGACACGCGATAAGCGTGTTGGCGAACAGGTTGGATGGTCGGTTCAGTGATGATTCTGTGTTTGATTAAAGGAGTCTGTTTGACCTTGGACGTGGTGGCGAAACAGTCGCTAAATGACGATAGCAGAGTGAGGAGCCTCTGCTTCTCATTTTGGTCTAGCTGTGGGTTGACGTTGATGTGACTGGTCAAGTCCACATCGCTGGGTTCCGGAATCGAGATTGTCGTTACCGAAGCACAGGCGTTGGAATCGGCCACCGTTTCAAAGTAGGCCATGGTGGTATGCCTCGCAAAGTGCTTGTATTCGCCACTGAAGTTGGTAACTAGAATCGTGGTTCGCCTATGTTGGAGCTATGCGAGACCTCTTGGACGCCGACTTCGCGATCCAGCAATATGGTGAGGTTACCTTCGGCAATGCCTATTCCTAGTTGTTCTTGGGGGCATTCAACGAGGACGAAGATGCTACTTCGAGGCGGTAACGTCACGCAGTCATCGACCGCTGTAAAGCCGCGCGGTGATGTTCATCCTCCACACTCGAATCCGAAGAAACGTAGTTGGAAAAAGTCACGAACAAGTCACGAAGGTTAATGATCGCCCCATACTCCTGGAGAAAATCCATGCCCAGTATAACTAGCCGAGAACACTTGGGCAGCTCAAGGAAAGACGCTACAAAAGTCGAAGTAGAAATTGCAAGTCTGGCGGTGCATCGTCCAATGGGTGACACGAGGTGTCCTTCGGCTGTAATCAGATGTGGGCCGTCCCACGCTGTCAGCACCTTGCGTAGCCGAGTGGCCAGTGAGACACTCATAACCGAGTAGTCAGCTCCCGTATCGACAAGTGCAGTTACCGGATAACCGTCGATTGAAGCAGTAATAGCAGCAGAAGTTCTTTTTGCAGTTTCGAATGAAGGCGTCAGCGGTACGTCGCGAGGGGATGGCGTCGGCGGAGGATATTTGACGGTTCGCATGACAGCGGCCTCACCCCCGGAGGTCGCCGTTTTCAGTTTCCCCGGCGCGGGCTTCCACCGTTGACTCCAGCGGAATCAAAGGCGGGTCGAGCACGGTTTGGTGACGCGTACCGACGAGGTGAAGGCGACCATGACTGTCTTCGCTGTTGGGCAGGAGGAAGCCGGTTACTTTCTAAGTATTGCTCGATGTCGTGCGGGCGTTCGCCATAGCGCGGGCAACGGGCGTCCGGATGGTATCCCCGCAGACCAATCCGTCGGTACTGGCAGTCGCGATACATGTGACCAGCCTCCCCGCAGTGATAGCACAACGGACTGTTGTCGGGGGCGTGCCATACTGTAGATTTGCGCGGACCAGGATGAAAAGGTGCTTGCGGATTCGTGCGGTGGATCGGACTTGGGGAGCGTCGAGAAATCCCAGCAGGCGGCTGCGAAAAACGGCCCGTCGACGGCGCGGAAGCCCGAAGAGCATCCGCGTACGAGAACGTGGGAGGTTCGGGTCGTGTTGGTGGCGAGGGATGAACCACTTTGCCGATTTCTTCCCGAATGACATCCGTAAGAACCGCGGCACTGGGAGGTGCCGGAGCTGATGCATAGGACTTCTGCAGTTCTTCTCGAACGATTTGTCGTATGAGCTCGGTAAGGGACTCCCTGTCATCATTTGCAGGTACGAGAGAGCATGCAGCAGTCATGGTGGTCTGGCGTTCATACTGCGAGAGCCGCTGCCGAAGCATACGTTCCATGACTGTTGCCTCACGAACGAACTGAGAGACTGTTGTAGGAGGATTGCGCACGAGGCCCGCGAAAAGCTGTTCTTTTACGCCTCGCATTAACAGACGCACCTTCTTGTCTTCTGGCATTAGTGGATCGGCCCGACGGAACAATCGCGTCATGTCTTCGACGAACATGGCGACGGTTTCGTTTGGCATTTGGAACCTCGAAGACAGTGCCTGTTCGGCTCTTTCTTTCCTTTCGGGAGTGCAGAAGGCTTCGCAAAGCAGTCGGTAAAACTCCTGCCAGCTGGTAAATGAGGCTTCGTGGTTCTCGTACCATACTCTCGCCGCGTCTAAAAGGGAAAAGTAGACGTTCTTCAACTTACGGCGATCGTCCCAGTCGTTAAAGGCGGCGACCCGGTTGAAATGGTCCAACCAGTCTTCAACGTCCTCAAAGGCGTCGCCATGGAACGGGTTAGGCGTGCGAGGCGCGTTGAGAATGCATGGTACGGCACCATTTGGGATCCCCTCGGTTTGGCTTGCGGTAGTTGTTGACATCTTCCTCACGGAGCTTGCCAGGGGGCTGTATTGCGGTGGAAGACCTTGGAGGCGACGGCTGCTTCGATAGATTTCTGCCGTTCCCGAGGTACTGGCGTCGGTAGCTTCTGGTTGAGGACCCGTAGGCATACGATGGATGCGTACCCAGCACCTCCACCAGTTTGTCATGAGAGGAAAAGCCAGTCAGTCAGTTCTAAGCGAACGGCCGTTTACAGTTCGTGTTCACAGCAGCTACCACGCACACTTCTTCTTCCTCAACATCTAGCGTAACTAGCGCGTGCCAATATATTGGTTATGACAATGAGACGACTTAGGCGTATCAACTTCGTGCATTAGGGCTATGAAGAAAAAAAACAGTATAACTGCATGTTGAATACGAAGCTCAAACTTTTGCCTTCTACATAACGAGGGTCTCCAATCCGGCAACATTGATGCCTTCAGGTAGCATTTGTGGGTTTGTTGACCGGTTGCCTTCACCCAAAAAAGATCAGTTCTCGTGACGCCTGCGGCAGAAAGGATGTTCCACATCCGCTGCCTAGGTCTGTGAGTGGTGGCACTGGCTGACACTCCCAGGGTTCTACTAGGAAACATAAATACCCAAGAAAGTGGACGGAGCAACTACGCCACGGTAGCTCAATTGGTAGAGCATCGCATGCAAAATGTGAAGGCTGTGGGATCGTTCCTCGCCTGCGGCAAGTTGTTTTTCAATCGACTTTCGTTTCTTTATTTCATATATTAAGCACAAGTAATTTCCCCTATGTTGTCCTTGGTGTCTGTGTTTGTTGGCTTCTTATGCTACGACTAATAAAAATCGGGCCCCTCGGTTAACCCCCTTTTTTTTTCGTCTTTTAGACAGTGTTTTTCATGCAGATTGAGCTTGACATTTGTGTTGCTGCCTTTTTTTAAGGGGCCCCTCACCAGGTCTGGCCATTTTGAGCTGACAAGCGCAGAGCATATATTGAGCAATAACGATCGTGTCTGCAAAGTATTACATCGCTACGCGCCGCGGAAAGACCTGAAATTTCAAACTGAACGCCGTCTTTCCTTTTCCTCCGGCCGCCGCGCTCCAAGCAGGACGGTGACGTAGTCGTGCCCCTGCGCATACGTAGTGGTGTCCGCACTGTGACGATGCTCGTGGTGACACGTGACTTCAAGAATTATTCAAGGCAACATCTATTATCTGTGCGATCTGTTGCTTGAATTGACGAATTGAAGTTTAGAGAAATAATAAAACACACAAACGGAATGTCTGTGCGTTTTTTGTTTGACTTCGCGCCGAAGGAAGAGAGATGTAAAGTCGGCCAAAAAAGTAAACAGACCATGGCTTAGGTGGCCGGAGCAGCTGCGGGGCCACACCAGGGCGCTGCTATCTTGCACCGCATAGTGTTCCGGTATATGCTCCCGTAGGGAGCAGTTGCGCATAGGTCCGGTTTATGATCCAGCTCTGCAGTGGAGCCACTCCTCGCACTCGCAGGAGGCAAATGCCGCGTGGTGTTCCATTTGCTTTTTGGTCCGCTGGTCGCGAGCTACATGCGGCAATTGTACGCAAGCGCTGAGCAAGATGACACTTTTTAATAATGACACGTGTGAACGACAATCTTGTGGGCATCATTAAGAAGTGTGCATTGGAAGTCGGTTGTAACATCGTTAGGCAGGATACCAGTAAACTATCGCAGGAGACGAAAGATCTGATCAAGAAACGCCAATGTATGAAAGCCTCTAACCCTACAGCTAGAATAGAACTGGCAGAACTTTCGAAGTTAATCAACAAGCGTAAGACAGCTGACATAAGGAAGTATAATATGGATAGAATTGAACATGCTCTCAAGAACAGAGGAGGCCTTTTTATAAAAACAGTTAAGAAGAAACTAGGAATTGGCAAGAATCGGATGTATGCGTTACGAGACAAAGCCGGCACTATCATTACTAATATGGATGAGATAGTTCAAGTGGCTGAGGAGTTCTATAGAGATTTATATAGTACCAGTGGCACCCACGACGATAATGGAAGAGAAAATTGTCTAGAGGAATTCGAAATCCCGAAGGTAACGCCGGAAGAAGTAAAGAAAGCCCTGGGAGATATGCAAAGGGGGAAGGCAGCTGGGGAGGATCACGTAACAGCAGATTTGTTGAAGGATGGTGGACAGATTGTTCTAGAGAAACTGGCCACCCTGTATACGCAATGCCTCGTGACCTCGGGCGTACCGGAATCTTGGAAGAACGCTAACATAATCCTAATCCATAAGAAAGGGGACGCCAAAGACTTGAAAAATTATAGACCGATAAGCTTGATGTCTGTTGCCTACAAAGTGTTTACTAAGGTAATCGCAAATAGAATCAGGAACACCTTAGACTTCTGTCAACCAAAGGACCAGGCAGGATTCCGTAAAGGCTACTCAACAATAGACCATATTCACACTATCAATCAGGTTATAGAGAAATGTGCGGAATATAACCAACCCTTAAATATAGCTTTCATTGATTACGAGAAAGCATTTGATTCTGTCGAAACCTCAACAGTCATGCAGGCATTACGGAATCGGGGTGTAGACGAGCCGTATGTAAAAATACTGAAAGATATCTATAGCGGCTCCACAGCCACCGTAGTCCTCCATAAAGAAAGCAACAAAATCCCAATAAAGAAAGGCGTCAGGCAGGGAGATACGATCTCTCCAATGCTATTCACAGCGTGTTTACAGGAGGTATTCAGAGACCTGGATTGGGAAGAAATGGGGATAAAAGTTAATGGAGAATACCTTAGTAACTTGCGATTCGCTGATGAGATATTGCCTTGCTTAGTAACTCAGGGGACCAACTGCAATGAATGCTCACTGATCTCGAGAGGCAAAGCAGAAGAGTGGGTCTAAAAGTTAATCTGCAGAAAACTAAAGTAATGTTTAACAGTCTCGGAAGAGAACAGCAATTTACAATAGGCAGCGAGGCACTGGAAATCGTAAGGGAATACATCTACTTAGGGCAGGTAGTGACTGCGGATCCGGATCATGAGACGGAAATAATCAGAAGAATAAGAATGGGCTGGGGTGCGTTTGGCAGGCATTCTCAGATCATGAACAGCAGGTTGCCATTATCCCTCAAGAGAAAAGTATATAATAGCTGTGTCTTACCAGTACTCACCTACGGGGCAGAAACCTGGAGGCTTACGAAAAGGGTTCTACTCAAATTGAGGACGACGCAACGAGCTATGGAAAGTAGAATGATAGGTGTAACGTTAAGGGATAAGAAAAGAGCAGATTGGGTGAGGGAACAAACGCGAGTTAATGACATCTTAGTTGAAATCAAGAAAAAGAAATGGACATGGGCAGGACATGTAATGAGGAGGGAAGATAACCGATGGTCATTAAGGGTTACGGACTGGATTCCAAGGGAAGGGAAGCGTAGCAGGGGGCGGCAGAAAGTTAGGTGGGCGGATGAGATTAAGAAGTTTGCAGGGACGGCATGGCCACAATTAATACATGACCGGGGTTGTTGGAGAAATATGGGAGAGGCCTTTGCCCTGCAGTGGGCGTAACCAGGCTGATGATGATGATGATGGTGGGCAGATTGTTCTAGAGAAACTGGCCACCCTGTATACGCAATGCCTCATGACCTCGAGCGTACCGGAATCTTGGAAGAACGCCAACATAATCCTAATCCATAAGAAAGGGGACGCCAAAGACTTGAAAAATTATAGACCGATCAGCTTACTGTCCGTTGCCTACAAACTATTTACTAAGGTAATCGCAAATAGAATAAGGAACACCTTAGACTTCTGTCAAGCAAAGGACCAGGCAGGATTCCGTAAAGGCTACTCAACAATAGATCATATTCACACTATCAATCAGGTGATAGAGAAATGTGCGGAATATAACCAACCCCTATATATAGCTTTCATTGATTACGAGAAAGCGTTTGATTCTGTCGAAACCTCAGCAGTCATGGAGGCATTACGGAATCAGGGTGTAGACGAGCCGTATGTAAAGATACTGAATGATATTGTTACGTAGGAAGACGCAGACGACAAGCTATGTACAAATATATTTACAAGGAAAATACGCTGCGCTTGGCCAAGGGGCAACAGCCCGCGCCAGCTTCTAAATCGTCGTCGTCGTCTTCACACTGCTGGCCTTTCGTGATCGCACATATTGTGCCGTAGCACTACCCCCGGCTGCAAAAGCGCCGTCCCGGAGCGACTAAAGATCGGACTCGGAAGCAGTGTAGTAGGCCTTGAGCCTACTGATGTGTACGACATCACTAGATGCCACAGGAGAGGACGAGCTTGAGCCCATAGGAGCAATTTCGTAAGTCACAGGCGTCACCTGGCGCAGCACGCGGTAGGGCCCTGTGTATCGCGAAAGAAGCTTCTCTGAAAGTCCGACGTGACGAGAGGGCGACCACAGGAGCACGAGCGCACCAGGTGAAAACTGTACGTCACGATGGCGGGCGTTGTACTGACACTGCTGAGTGGTCTGTGAGGCCGTAAGTCGATCACGGGCAAGCTGGCGTGCATGGTCGGCGAGGGCGATGGCGTCGCGCGCATACTCGCTTGTTGAGACCGCAGCAGGAGGAAGTGCCGTGTCTAGGGGCAAGGTAGGTTCGCGACCGTACAGTAGATAAAAGGGAGAAAATCCGGCGGTGTCGTGCCGGGAAGAATTGTACGCAAATGTTACGTAAAGAAGGGCAATGTCCCAGTCGTGGTGGTCCTTGGAAACGTACTTGGCCAGCATATCGGTAAGAGTACGGTTTAACCGCTCTGTCAGGCCATTGGTTTGAGGATGGTATGAAGTAGTCAGTTTGTGTTGAATGGAGCAGGAACGCACAATGTCAGCGATAACTTTCGAGAGGAAGTTTCGACCACGGTCAGTAAGCAGCTGTCGCGGGGCGCCATGAAGCAAGATAATGTCACGCAAGAGAAAGTCCGCGACGTCAGTGGCGCAGCTGGTAGGGAGAGCCCGAGTGATAGCGTATCGGGTGGCGTAATCAGTCGTGACGGCTACCCATTTGTTCCCAGAGGATGACGTGGGAAAGGGACCGAGCAGGTCTAATCCAACATGAAAGAACGGTTCCACAGGGACGGTGATCGGCTGGAGATGACCGGCAGGTAGCACCTGAGGTGTCTTCCGACGCTGGCAGGGATCACAGGCAGCAACATAGCGTCGAACGGAGCGAGCGAGACCAGGCCAATAGAAGCGGCGGCGGACGGGGTCGTACGTGCGGGTTACCCCAAGATGTCCTGCAGTGGGTGCGTCATGCATCTCAAACAGCACAGTCTGTCGTAGATGTTTTGGCACGACAAGAAGAAGATCAGGGCCATCAGGGAGGAAGCTCCTTCGGTACAGAATGCCGCCCTGGAGGACATATCGGCGAACGGATGCGTCGGTAGGTGTAGAGCGCAGACGCTCGATGAGTACTCGCAGCGATAGGTCTCGGTACTGCTCATCGGCAATGTTAGCGAAGGCAGACACAGAGAAAAATTGGAGGACGCTTAAGCTTCGCCTTCAAGAGTGGAACGCGACAGCGTTCCCGTCGACCCGCCAAGGGGTGTAAGACAATGGGCTACAGGGCAGCCATCACTTACGAGGTGCCCCGCATCGGACGCGGTGAACGTCGAGCCATATGGTCGAGCAACGCGGCGTTCGGCGCAGCAACGAAACGTGCGCCTGAGCAAGCGGAACGAACCGAAGAACTCGGTATCTCGGAGGGGGAAATGATGCACGCCAGCCAAACGTCGTGATCGGCACGGGCAGAGAGATAGACAGATAGTGATCTAAAGAAAGGAAGGACGCTTGATTCTGCTGAGGGAGCAAGGCGAAGCGTTGTCAGGAGAGAGAGAGTCCGGGCAACGACCCCCCTCGCACTGGTCCTTCCACAGCTCCAATGCGCGCGTGGCGCGCCATCTGTCGAGGCAACGCCCTACATGGAGAGGAGGGGGTCTTCTGTGTTTGCCGCAAGATGGCTCTGCGTGTGCGGAAAGCGCAGAAGAAATGCAGCGGAAACGCACTTCGCTACTCGTGTAATTGCGACTTCTGTAAGTTATATGTTCATAATTACCGATATACACTGCAGTATAACTTTCCACGGCTCGTTTTGAAGGCAACACCGCATTCACTAGAGGCGCGTTTGTACCGCTTGCAAGCATCAAACTCGTGGCTGAGTGGTAGCGTCTCCGTCTCACACTCCGGAGACCCTGGTTCGATTCCCACCCAGCCCATAGTGGAAGTTGCTTTTTATTTATGAAGTGCCTGCCGTGATTTATCGCTCACGGTCAACGCCGCCGACACCCGACGCCGACGACACCGGCTTTTCTGCGACACGAGCTCCTTAACGCTATCGCGTTAAAATGCCGTCAGCGGTACTACTGTCGGCGTCGTCAGGCTCGTCTACCGGGTAGCGAGACAGGCAGTCAGCGTCCTTGTGTAGTCGGCCAGATTTGTAGGTGACAGAGAACGAATATTCTTGGAGGCGTAAGGTCCAGGGACCAAGTCTTCCTGAAGGGTCTTTCAATGAGCATAACCAACAAAGCGCGTGATGGTCTGTGACAACGGAAAAGGATCGGCCATATAAGTATGGGCGGAATTTCGCAACCGCCCAAACTAGGGCCAGACACTCACGCTCAGTGATGGAATAGTTGCGCTCCGCGGGTGAGAGGAGCCTGCTGGCGTAAGCGATAACACGGTCGTGGCCACGCTGGCGTTGTGCCAGTACTGCTCCAATTCCGTGACCGCGGGCATCAGTACGGACTTCGGTAGGCGCAGTAGGATCGAAATGGGCCAGAACGGGAGGCGTTGTGAGAATGTCGATTAGATGAGAGAATGCAGAGGCCTCGTTATCGCCCCACTGGAAAGGAGCGTCTTTTTTCAAAAGGTTGGGTAGTGGTCGTGCTATGGCGGCGAAATTCCTCACGAAACGGCGGAAGTACGAACAAAGGCCGATGAAGCTGCGCACATCCTGGACACACTTCGGAACAGGGAAGTGCGTAACAGCATGGAGCTTGCCTGGGTCCGGTTGCACTCCGTTCGCGTCAACGAGATGTCCAAGGACGGTAATCTGGCGACGGCCGAATTGGCACTTCGATGCGTTGAGTTGCAGACCGGCTCGCCGAAAAACGTCCAGGACTGCTGAGAGGCGCTCGAGGTGCGTAGCGAACGTTGGGGAGAATACGATAACGTCGTCCAAGTAGCACAAGCACGTGGACCATTTGAAACCGTGAAGAAGGGAGTCCATCATGCGTTCAAAAGTGGCAGGAGCGTTACATAGGCCGAACGGCATCACCTTGAATTGATAAAGACCGTCGGGTGTTGAAAAGGCAGTCTTCTCGCGGTCGAGATCGTCCACGGCAATCTGCCAATAGCCGGAGCGAAGGTCAATAGAGGAGAAATAGCGAGCACCGTGGAGGCAGTCAAGGGCGTCATCAATCCGAGGTAGGGGATACACGTCCTTTTTGGTAACCCTGTTAAGGTGCCGATAATCCACGCAAAAGCGCCATGAGCCATCCTTCTTTTTTGCCAGCACAACCGGTGACGCCCAAGGACTACATGACGGTTCAATAATGTTCTTGGCAAGCATTTTGCGAACTTCTGCGTGAATAACTTGACGCTCAGCTGGTGACACTCGATACGGGCGGCGATGAATAGGAGGGGCATCGCCGGTATTAATGCGATGTTTGACAGCTGTAGTTTGGGCTAAAGGACGATCGCTAAAGTCAAAAATATCGTGGTAGGAAAACAGAACGCGGTAGAGTTCACGAGCGTGCTCGGAGGGCAAGTCGGGGGCAATCATTTTCCGTAAGTCAGCGATGGTACAATTTGTCGACTGCGATGGGAGAGGAGTATCGGATGAAGTGTCGTCTACTGCAATGGATGCTACTGAGTGATCCTCGAAAGAACAAAGCTGGGCCAAAGACATCCCACGTGGCAGCACTTGCGTCGTCAAGCCAAAGTTGACCACTGGCAGGCAGACGCAATTCGCCGTAATAGATAAAACTGTATGGGGTACTGTGATCCCGTGTGTAAGGAGGACGTCTGGCATAGGAGCCGCGATGTAGTGACCGTCGGGGACTGGTGGGGATGACACTAGGTCAACGTAGGTCAGTGCCGAAGGTGGCAAGCGAACGAAGTCGGCGGAACTGAGGCGACTGGGGTGTGGTTCAGCAGGATCCAGAACAGGCAGGTCAAGGCGGAGAGTACTGGCGGAACAATCGATGAGAGCAGAATGTGCGGAGAGGAAGTCTAAGCCGAGGATGATGTCGTGGGGACAGTGGGCGATGACTGTGAATAGCACGATTGTTGAGCGATTGGCGAAGGAGACGCGGGCGGTACACATACCAATGACGGGGGCTGTTCCACCATCGGCGACACAGACAACAGGCGTCGTGGCGGGCGTGATAATTTTCCTGAGCCGGTTATGAAGGTCAGCGCTCATGACGGACAAATGCGCCCCAGTGTCTATGAGAGCAGACACAGAAACACCGTCGACTTGCACGCCAAGGAGGTTCAGATGAGTGGGCAAAGTCAGTAGAGGATTTGGTGGCGTAGGGGGCAATGCAGCGTCACCTCGAGGCGCTGCATCGTCTAGTTTTCCGGCTGGGAGCGGCGTCCGAAGGGAGTCGGCGAATAGGAGCGACGGGGCTGGAGAGAACGAGATTGTCGTTGTTGGGGCGAAGGCGAACGAGAATAGGGGCGGTTCGTTGCAGGAGAATCAGTGGCGGCATTATCGGAGCGTGCGGCATAGGGACGAGAAGGGCCACCTGAGGGGCGAGAGTAGGCAGTATAAGTAGACCGGATCGGGGAACTCCAGCGACTACGACAGTGCCGAGAAATGTGCCCGATGCGATGGCAGTGGAAACAAATAGGCTTGTCGTCAGCAGTGCGCCATTCAGATGGGTTGCGGAAACGTGGTGGGTAAGAAGATGCGGGACGGGGTGAAATCGAAGAAGCCGGGCGGGTATCAGGGCGATGGGCCGAGCAGATGGTGTGAAGACCCATGTTTTCAAACTCCTGGCGGACAACTGCCTGGATCAGTGAGACCGTGACTGCAGATGTGGTGGTGGGACTGGAGTCGAAGGCAGCCGGATAGGCGGCCTCGATCTCACGCCGGACGATCCTGGTAACATCGGCAGTGTTGTTGGGACGAGGAGTGTCGGCACAGGAAGATGTCGCTGGGGTGTTGGGCAGACGGGCAAACTGCTGGTCAATACGTCGGCTTTTGGCGAGTTCCAGGCGGCGGCACTCTTTTATAACAGCATCCACCGTGGCTACGTTGTTGCAAACGAGCAAGTTGAAGGCGTCATCGGCAATGCCTTTGAGGATGTGGGAAACCTTGTCTGACTCAGTCATGTGGGTGTCAACTTTGCGGCACAGAGCCAAGACGTCCTGAATGTACGTGATGTAGGGCTCCGTTGACGTCTGCACAACGACCGGAAAGCGCCTTCTGCGCGGCAAGTTGGTGACCATAGGGGTTGCTGAACAAGTCTCGAAGCTTTTGCTTAAGCGAATCCCAACTGGTCAGCTCATCTTCGTACGTCCGATACCAAACTCGAGGTGTGCCACCGAGGTAAAAGACGACGTTGGCGAGCATGATAGTTGGGTCCCACCGGTTATTGCGGCTGACGTGTTCGTAAAGGCTGATCCAGTCCTCGACGTCTTCCCCATCTTTTGCCGAGAATACGCCAGGATCACGGGGAGCGGAGAGGGTGATGTAGGTCGTCGAAGTGGCAGCAGGTGTCGGAGCCGGTGGAGTCGGGTTGGCGTCGCCGGGGGCCATGAAGGTAGGCTCGACGTACCGTCCACTGCGAAGCTCCTTGACGAGGTACAGGGAACGTCCACCAAATATGTTACGTAGGAAGACGCAGACGACAAGCTATGTACAATTATATTTACAAGGAAAATACGCTGCGCTTGGCCAAGGGGCAACAGCCCGCGCTAGCTTCTAAATCGTCGTCGTCGTCTTCACACTGCTGGCCTTTCGTGATCGCAGATATTGTGCCGTAGCAATATCTATAGCGGCTCCACAGCCACCGTAGTCCTCCATAAAGAAAGCAATAAAATCCCAATAAAGAAAAGCGTCAGACAGGGAGATATGATCTCTCCAATGCTATTCATGTTTACTTGAGGTATTCAGAGACCTGGATTGGAAAGAATTGGGGATAAAAGTTGACGGAGAATACCTTGGCAATTTGCGATTCGCTGATGATATTGCCTTGCTTAGTAACTCAGGAGACCAATTGCAATGCATGCTCACTGACCTGGAGAGGCAAAGCAGAAGGGTGGGTCTGAAAATTAATCTGCAGAAAACTAAAGTAATGTTTAACAGTCTCGGAAGAGAACAGCAGTTTGCGATAGGTAGCGAGGCACTGGAAGTGGTAAAAGAATACATCTACTTCGGGCAGGTAGTTACGGCGGATCCGGATCATGAGACGGAAATAATCAGAAGAATAAGAATGGGCTGCGGTGCGTTTGGCAGGCATTCTCAGATCATGAACAGCAGGTTGCCATTATCGCTCAATAGAGAAGAGTATAATAGTTGTATCTTACCAGTACTCACCTACGGGGTAGAAACCTGGAGGCTTACGAAAAGGGTTCTACTCAAATTGAGGACGACGCAACGAGCTATGGAAAGAATGATAGGTGCAACGTTAAGGGATAAGAAAAGAGCAGATTGGGTGAGGGAACAAACGCGAGTTAATGACATCTTAGTTGAAATGAAGAAAAAATGGCTGTGGCTTAGCTAAGGTTAAGCCCAGGATGCGAAGGATACTAGCTTTTATTTTAACGCGACAGCGTTAAGGAGCTCGTGTCGCAGAAAAGCCAGTGTCGTCGGCGTCGGCTCAGGCGTGCGGCGCTTGCTCAGGCGCACATTTCGTTGTCGTGCCGAACGCTGCGTTGCTCGACGCTCACCGCGTCCGATGCGGGGCGCGTAGTCGCTGCGCCGTAGCAAAGCCACATAGAAACAGTCTCTGTAGCACGCCGCAACCTTCGCTTCTCATTCCAACGAGCAGCTCTGTCTCCAGGAGGCATCTCACCTCGTGAGTGTCTAGCAGAGGCAAGCGCAGCTGCTTATATACCGCCGCGACGCCGCGAGCGACGGCGCGAGTTGGAGCCCCGTTTCTCCTCTGTCGTGACGTCACGGTGTATTGAAGGCGACACCGCGGCGCCTGAGAAGCTGGGTTGAGCTTTAGTAATATGATTCGCATAAAAGAAATGGGCATGGGCAGGACATGTAATGAGGAGGGTGGATAACCGATGGTCATTAAGGGTTACGGACTGGATCCCAAGGGAAGGGAAGCGTAGCAGGGGGCGGCAGAAGGTTAGGTGGGCGGATGAGATTAAGAAGTTTGCAGGGACGGCATGGCCACAATTAGTACATGACCGGGGTTGTTGGAGAAGTATGGGAGAGGCCTTTGCCCTGCAGTGGGCGTAACCAGGCTGATGATGATGATGATTGACACGTGTACTTTATCGGGCGACCACGTTTCGCCGCCTAACAAATGTAATCGCAGAGCGCGGGACGTGCCTGCATGTATCCGACGTTTCTGGAAAGTTATCGATGCTTCTACCCGGCTGTCTGTTGTCGCCGAACGTTGTGTTATCTGATTTCGTCGCGTGACGTGAATGGTGTTGAATTTTGTGGAAGGCACGCGGGTCCGAACGATTAGTCTGGAACGTTCGACGACTGCTGTATATAAAAGCCGACGCGCTTGACCCGCTGATCAGATTCTTGACAATCGCCGACCGTGTTTGCCGCTATCGCTGTGCTATAAGTGTAGCCTGTCTTTGTGGGCACAGGTTCGCCCAATAAAAGTTAGTTTTGTCTTTCACAGTATTTGCTACTGTGTTCTTCAACGTCACCACCACGTGACGGCAGGAAGCGGCAGGAACACCGCTGTACGCATGTGTTTGTATACGTGCGTGACATATATACACGCACGTATACAAACACATGTATGAATGTACATATAAAGAATAGAACCCCCCTCGATCCCTCTAAATAAAATCCTAACTACACCCATGACTCGAACAGTTCAAAAGTTCGCATGCAAACCCACATTACGTTGCAACAAAAAGCGGTGCAATCTTTTTCAGCATGCATATGAAGTTTTCTCGCGGAGGCGGAAGGCAAGAAATGTTTTAAAAGGTGTGTAAAGAAAACGTCACACACGTGTGGTAGACAATTATGTGAGCACATTTGGCTGACGAAATGAGACAAATAATGAATATCGCCAACAGAACTATCGTGCCTGCAATTATGTTAGTTACCATTGTCATTAATCGCTAAACGTCTTTCACAGCAGCTGCACGTTTTCGATATATGCGGTGCAGACACGTAAATTTAAATGCATTTCAAATGTTCACATGCGCACATTTTATGCAAAGCTTATTTTTACGATTCATACCGCAAACTTAACAGCTGCTTCGTTGCAGCAAATCTGAAAGTGGAAAAAGGTTCACGATGCACGAGCTTCTAGATCAAATTTGTTTCGTACAAGAGGATGGATGAGCAGCAGGGGATGAGTGCTGGTTCTTGGAGCCTTTAGGGGGGGGCAGAATTCAAAGCCTCTGGAAAGGCAGCAAGTTAAGAGTAACAACAGGTTATTTTTATTGGACAATAATCACATAAGATGACAAACTGGCAAAGTAATTATTCCCACATTGCAGACTGTAATATGACAGCACATTTTCTTCTTCATCTCTTCATACTACTCAGGTTGCTTTACAACAACACCGCGCTTATTAAACGTACAAAAATAATTTCACATTCCTCACGTCGACTAAGGCTTATCGAACAAGCAACATATTGCGAGCGGTAAATGCTGAAGCTACCGCAGCTGTCTCATAAGCTGGAGTGCACAATGTGTTCGCTTACTACAAACCAATGAACACAAGCTCATCAATGTGCATGAAAAGTCAGAACACCGACAAAAAAATAAAAAATAAACGGAGCAGCGAATAGCCAGAGTGCAGCGGGCAAATTGTACCAGTATTTACACTGTTCAGAACACACTTTTCTGGAGCCGCATAGTCAGAACAATCGTGCAAGTAACAAAGCGAATTCAGCGAGTTGGTAAGTTAGCATTCTTGGCATATATGTGCAGCGCGACACAGACGTGTTGTCCTTTCTTTGTACCGCGTCTGTGTCGCGCTTCAAATATACACCAAAAATTGCACAAGTGAACAACCTCGCATGCTAGGCGTACGCATTTCAGCGTGTACAGGAGTGTGACTCGAGAGAAATGCCGCTTTAGTGTAAACAAGCCGAACTCACCTCAGTAAACAAGGCTAACGGACCTCGCATATCCTGCTCCCTTTCGGAGCCGGCCGGGCTCGTCCGTCTGCACGGCACCGCGTAGAAAGCTTTGCCACCTTCCGTGGGATTTGCGCAGTTTGGTGCGCTGCAACCCGTCATACTGGAATACAAGTGTCAAAATAATCTGCTTCGTAGCACTTCACCAAAGTCTTTAAATTAACATCCTCGAATACCGTACCTGCAACCCGGAGCCGATCGTTGCTGCGCACGCTCGCTGATTGCAATTTCGATGACACTGACAGAAACGAGTCGGCGCCGTTTCCGTAAAGTTGGCTTCGGAGCGCGCAGTTGATCATTTGACGTCATTTTGCACCACGTGATCGCGTTCGGCGAATAGTGAGACGAGCGGCGCCGGAAAAGTTATGCTCAACTATGCTCCCTACGGTAGCACCGGGCGCTGACGACGAGAGTGCCCCGAGTGACGCCAGACTTCGTCCTCACTCTCACGTGGGGCCGCATCACGCTTGATAAATTTCTAGTGCTCGATTGGGTTGCTCTGGTACCGACGGTTGCGATGAAGGAGACCGTGCATCGCAGCTAGTCCAGCACATGGCGCTGTCGTGCAGTAGCGGGAGGTGGCAGGGCATCAAACCGTGGCACTGGGAAGGAACGAGGACCCGTTATGATTGTTGTTTTGCTTATATCACCTTATCTTTCATATTAGTGCTTGTCGCCGGCGTCCACCGCTGCTCGATTTTAGGTAACATCGCGCAAGTAGCCGCAACGGCGGCTACGGCAACGCGCGCTCTTTCACGTTGGCGCGATAAGTTAGAGAGCGGGATGCTAAGGCAAGTAAGCCAAGTCATCGCGGTCGACGGCAACTTTTCATCGCACTGAGGACCCCTTCAAGTCATCGAATGCTTACGTGAATAAACTTTCACGACTGACTAGTTATTCCGATTCGTCTTCCCAATGATCTCTTCCTCGCTGTACTTTTGTAAAGTTTCATAACGGCCTACGCTTTGTAGTAGCTAATTAAAGCAGTTTTCAGAGGCGTCCCTGATGTAAATAATGAACCCACTGCTAGAGACAATGCCGGAAAGGTAATCTCGACAGAAAAGCCGTGCCTTCAGTTGGCGCCTGGAAATTATCGCGGCATCGTGAAAGAGCTCGCGTCACCGTAGCCGCTGTGGCGGCTACTTGCGTTATATTGTCTAAAATCGAGCATCGGTGGTCGCCGCCACATCCGAAAAAGCTCTGAATGCCTGCCAGGATGAAATATAAGGTGAATATAAGCAAAACAATAATCAGAACGGGTCTTCGCTCCTTCTCAGTGCCGTGGTTTGATTCCCTGCCGCCGCCCGCAACTGCACGACAGCGTCATGTGCTGGACTACCTGCGATGCACGGCTCCCTTCGTCGCAACCGTCAAGGGTGTCTACCAACCGGGAAAACCGGGAATTCTCAGGGATTTTGAATATTCTGGAAATACTCTGGGAAAACTCAGGTAATTGGTGCTTGTATCAAGGAAAATTGGGTGTAATTTTTTTGAAAGAGAATGAAAGTCTTGAATGAATGAAAGTATTGCTGGCTCGAGTTAGAGAGACGAATCGTGAAGAATCTACTTTGACGCCGTGTCGTCGGCTAGAGGAGTTGCTAGTGTACAGTCAGTGACCGGCTTTCCGGATGCCCGATTATTCGGACAGCTTCGCGGCACCATCGCCTACCCCTTATAGTCAGTGTATAAGAACATATGAAATTCTGGACGCAAGAACCCTTCGTCGTCCGATTTTCCGGACTTTTAACTTTGCTGTGACCGCAGGTCCGAAATCGCATTAATCAAAGCCACCACCTCCGTCACATTGATTACCTCGCCGCCTCGAACCGGCGCTCTCGCACGCAGATATCCGATAGCAGCAGTAGCCACTACCAGTGGCGTAGCAACGGGGGGGGGGGGGGGGGTGACAGAACACCTATGGGCCCCGTGTGCCAGGCGACCTAGCTAGGCCTAGCTGCTTCGACGTTCGCTACCAAGCTTCTTGCCGTTCGACGCCGTGTTTTTCATTAAAGCAATTCGCCGCTGTCAGCAATGTCATTGACTCCGCCTTTGTCATCCTGGTAATCGTCTTCGAAGCTTGTAAAGCACGACGCGTTGCGTAATGCTGGTTCCCGAAAGTCAGCTTTCACTATAGTCGGATACAACTTTAGAAAAAAGGGGGCGTTTACTCCTCCGAGGCGGATGCACACGAGCATCCACCAATGGGCGCGCACTCTGGACCGACGTCACGCGCCGGACGGCCGGTGACTTCGCCGCTTCGGTCATCTGGGCGGGGCCTCTCCTTTTTTCTTAAGTTGTATCCGACTATAGTACAGTTGTGCAACGCGGTGAAGCATAACAAGTGTGGAAAGGGGCTATTGTCACGGGACACAGTATGCATTCCTTAATTATACACGCGTGCACCCGCCATCTCCTGTGAGTACGAGCACCAATATGTCTAATAAGTATACTGGCAGGCATTCAGAGCTTTTTCGGAGGTGCCTGTGACGATTCGAGTCCAAAAGGGCCCCTCACCAGGTCTGGCCATTTTGAGCTGACAAGCGCAGGGCAACATTGCGTGATAACAATCGTGTTTGCAAAGTATTACATCGCTGCACACCGCGGAAAGACCTTAAATTTCATACCGAATGCCTTTTCCCTTCTTGCGGCCGCCGCGCTCCAAGGAGGAGGATGACCTACATGTACTAGTGCGCCTACGTACTCGTGTTTGCGCTGTGACGTGGCTCGTGGTGACACGCGACTTCAAAAATTATTGAAAACAACATTCCTTATTTGTGTAATATGTTGCTTGAATAGACGAATTAAAGCTTAGAGAAATAATAAACCACACAATCCGAATGTATGCATGTTTTTGTTTTACTTCACACCGCAGCAAGAGAGATGCACTTCCGTTTCATCTGCTTGTTTCCACGTCGTGCAATCGCTCGCGCAGGCACCGAAAGCGCGGGATCATGCTCTGTGATTCGCTTGTGTCTGCCTCAGTATTCGTGTAGCACTGACTTACACAGCTAGTCAGGTGTCCTCGTGCACAGTGCGCGAAATCGTGTGCTGCGTGAAACGAGACAATAGAGTTTTAGTATAGTGCCTAGAATATACTTTCTAGGCACTATGCTATAGTTTTCTATTCTAAGCACTATAGCTTTAGTTTAGGGGACGCAAGCGGCTTGCGTACGCAAGAACTAGGGGCGACGGCACTGCGCATGCGCAGACCGCTACGTCTACTTGCATCCTTAGGGCGGCCGTAATCATCGCTGCCCCTAAGCGGTCACGTTACCTGCGTGACCCTCGCGGTGTACGAGAAGAGTAGCTAGCGGGTAGATAATCTGATAAATCTTTCGCCAAATGTCGACAGACATCGTTTTTATATATATATCAGAGAGGTTTACGGTGTCCGGTATTCGGGTAAACGCAGGCGGACAGGGCGGGGGAGTAAATGGGAGCGGCCTGCATGGTGCATCCACCTGGTGGTGCAAAGCTCAAATGGAGAAAAACAGCTAATATTGCTGTAACAAAGTCTATTCTACTTAGCTGCTGGTGTAAATTTTTGGCACTGGCGTAATCGTGTTGCTGCCAAAAATTTACACCCGCAGCAGAGTAAAATACACTTGGTTACTGCAAGATTAGCTGTTTTTGTCTGTTTGAGCTTTGCGCCACCAGGTGGCTGCACCATGCAGGTCGCTCTAGAGTTACTGTATATGCTACCAGAGGTACCTTTGATAGCATATACAGTAACTCTAGACCGCTCCAGTTTATGGCTCCGCCCCAACCTGCTCCGCCTACGTTTACCCGAATACCGGACACGCTAAACCTCTCTATTAACTGCTTTTAATAAGAATAGTTTTATGTCCTTAACTTCATATGCTTCATGTTTTAAAAAATGGTAACGCAGCATAGATCAGACGTTGATGGCGCTGCGAGCGCATGCGACATCACTGCGGCTTGCGTTTGGGGCCGCTAACTTATAACGTTATTCTGCTTGCGTACGCAAACGCACCCAAGCGCTAGGGGCCCCAATGCCTCGCGTCCCCTAAACTAAAACTATGGAGGCGTGTTATTTTGGGCCAGTTGCGCGCCCCAGTGGGGTTGAAAATTTTGAGAAATGCTAATAACAGCATTGATAATGCTGGAGGCAACGTTTATGAGGAGGTTGGTTTTTTTGTTAAAGCCGTATGAATGGGGTATACCGAAGTAAAGGCAGCTTTGAGGTGAGTTCTATACTCCAGACAATTTTTCTGCCATATGATCAGATGCTTTACTTCGTGCGTCTGATCTAGTATTGCTTGTGACACATCGCTTTGTATGTGGCCTATTAAGCGAAAGCCTTAGACCTCTCTTTCAAGGTCCCGTTGTGAGCTACAGAAAATATCACGTGACCGAAGAAAGGCAGGAAGCGAACCAAAGCATGTGCAGCCGCGTATAAGAGATGAATAATGATTAGCAAAGCAATGATTGATTAGTGATTGGATTAAGATGAATTCAGGTGTATTAAGGAGGATTAAGGTGGATTAAAGTCGATGAAGGTGCATTAGGGTGAATGAAGGTGGATTAATGTGCATAAAGGAGGACTAGGTTGGATTAGGGTGGATGAAGGTGCGCTGAGCTGCATTAAGGACAATTATAGTGGATTAGGGTGGAATAAAGTGCATGAAGAAGGATAAGGGTGGATTAAGAAGGATTAAGGTGCATTAAAAAGGAATATGGTGGGCTAGGGTGGACTAAGGTAGATGAATGTGGATTAGGGTGAATTAAGGACGATTATAGTGGATTAAAGTGAATGAGGAAGCATTAGGGTTGATTAAGGAGGGTTAGAGTAGATTAAGGTCGATGAAGGTGGGTTACGGTGCATTAAGGACTTTCGTGGATTATGGTGGATTAAAGTGAATGAAGGAGGATTAAGGTCGATGAATGTGGATTCGGTGGAATAATGTGCACTAGGAGGATCATGGTAGACTAATCGGTCTTAATACTCAGTGTTCCCGAATTCACCTTAGTCCACCCTAATTCACCTTAATGCTCCTTCATCCAGCTAAATACTCCCAATCCACTTTAATACAACCTAATCAACCTACATCGCCCCTAATGCAACCTTAGCCTACCCTATACAGTCTTAATCCTCCTTTATCAACACTAATCCATCATAATCCTCCTTCATCCGCCTTAATCCTTATTCGTGCGCCTTAATCCAACTTAATCATCCCAATGTACCTTAATCCACCTCTATCAAACCTAATCCAGCTCCATGGTCCCTAATTCACCTCAATCTACCCTAATCCATCCTAATCGGTATTAATCCGCCTTTATCAACCCTAATTCACCCTAATCCACATTAATCGACCTTAATCTTACTTTATCCACCTTAATCCTCCCTGATCCTTCATGCACCCTAATCGGTCTTGATACCCTTTCATCAACCCTTCACCTCAATCCTCTTCCACCCACCATAATCTTTATTCATGCATCTTAATCCTTAATTAACTCTAATCAACCTTAATCCTCCCTAATGCACCTTATGTCAATCACTAGTGATTCATTAACTTGGGTAATCATTCTCTTATACAGCGGTGGACATGCTTTGGGTCACCTCTGGCCTTCCTTGGGTCACGTGATACTTCCAGTTTACAACGCGACCTTGAAACAGAGATCTAAATGCTTTCGAATTAAAACTAAAAAAAACTCAATGTTGATTAGCTAACGCTCATCACGTGCAATACCACGGGTATACTTGCCACTCATTTTTTCAGGGCGCAAAGGAGAATCTATAATGCTGCACTTCCGACTGAATAACAACAGTTAGCGACGTGCGAGTTGATGGAGCCGCCGCAGAATATTAAACATACTCAGGACAACCGCAACAAAAACGCTGGTGAGCAGGCCGGAAGAACGAAAAAAAATGCAGCATTACGGGATGCTTTGCTACAAGCTATAAGAAAGACGCCTCAACTCGCAAACAACGCTGTTCTTTGTCGGAACAAAGTTCTTTCGGCCAATGTCATGCAGCCACTGCTTTCTCCGCAAGCCGTCACGCTTTTCTTGTGGTACACTCTTAGAAACATTTACACCCTTTGAGGCTAATCTTGTCCCACAACGATAATCGTCATCCGCGTTGCCCGCGCTTCCTTTAACGCTGCGAGCCCGGTAATACCCAGTCACAATCCACATGCGCGTTATCAGTGTGACGCAGCATTCTCGACGGGAAAGTAGCGAGCGCCGAGTTTTTAGGAAAGGAAACACAAGCAAGGCAGATAAAGATTATTGTTGTGGGACAAATATACACGTACCCAAAGGGTGCAACCGTTTTTAGAGTGATATATCTTAAAAACGGCGTAACCGTCTTCAGGCTTGTTGCAGTTATATGCGCAACAGCCCGGCATAGCACTAGCACATAGAGCAGGAAACACAGCGCACAACGTTCGCTACGCCGAGCTTAAGCGCCGAGCCAGCCGTGCTCAGGAGGAAAATGGCGCGAACGAAAAAGAAAAACACAAGCAAAACTCAAGATCCGCGCGTTTCCAAGGGCAACGGCAGGGAGACTAAGGGCAACCAGCGCTGACGCTTCGCGTGCCGACAGCAGCGCCGTAACACACAGCCTAGCGAGCGGTAGACACAGTTTCCAGTAGCACACGCAGTGATTTCGTGTCAGCAAATTCACCGATTGTCTTGAGTCACACTTTTCACGGCTCCTCAAACGGCAGGGAACCGACGTGCTATGACGTAGCAGCGCATGCGCTCTACGCAGCGCGCATGGCCATGGACAGAACTTGGCTGGCCGCATCGGGCTAGACAAACATTGATACAGGCGCACGTTTCTTATCGCTAAATATGTCGTGTCATCTTCGTAGCCTCCCTATCGGACGGTTTCAGCATATTTTAGTAACTCATGAAAAATGTCGTAGCGCCTCCTGGCCAGCGCTGGTTCCCCAAAGCGGGGGCAAAACTGGTTGCCGCGGGGGAACGCGCAAGGGGCGAGGAGGTCGCGCGTCGGCGGCAGAGTTCAAAGAGTGTCGCTATTTCCAAATTATCAAGGGATTTTACGTGGAACAAGATAGCAGCACCCCGGTGTGGCCTCGCAGCCGCTCCTACCACTTAAGCCGTGGTTCGTTTACTTTTTGGGCAGACGGTACTATCAGCATCAAATGAAACGTGAACAGCGGAGCGCCTGTGCGCGCCATCCAGTCATCACCAATGACAGACGCGCACATCGGATTTGGCCCCACGGCGCTCGTTTGGGAGTCAAACAAACGGCCAAACGCGCTCAGCACACCAATGCCGGTCACCGACGCGGCTGCCAGCGGTACCGCGCTGCGCAAGTTTGTTGATTGGAAGAATGAATGTGGCTAACAAGCGGCAAACCACATGAGCGAATCTATAATGCTGACAGTGCAAACTGCTGCATGCGCACCGGTGTTCGCGTCGGCGAACTATGCGACAGTACTCTCCATAAACTGCAAACTTTAGCTTCTGTTGTCTTTTATTTTTGTTTTCCACCTTTCGAATGTAAGAACCAGATTACAGGCGAAAATATTTCGATATTGGGGGATCGCGCGGTGCGGCCAAATCGGCAAATGCGTGTCTGTCAATGGTGATGATTGGATGGCGCGCACTGTACCTTCACTTATGCTTGGGCCACGCTCTCCGCTGTCCACGTTTCATTTGACGCTGATAGTACTTCCGCTTCGTCTGCTTGTTCCCACATTCGTGCGGTCACGTACGTAGGTACCGAAACTATGCCGTTTTCTACCATGCTCCAGCGCGTGATCATACTCTGCGATCCGCTTGTCGTGCAGCACTGAATTATGCCGCTGGCCATGTTTCCTTGTACACAGCGCACAAAATTGTGCGCTGCGCCGGAAAAGAAAAGCGAGGAGAAAAAAAAAATGAAGGCGGGGCCTGTGACGCATGCGTCACGCGATCCTCGACGTCCGGTATGGGAGAACGCAGGGAAGAAATTTCGCTCGCGAAGGCTAGACGGGGCGAGTGGAGAGAACGTCTTGCTTGGCAGTGGAGCCTGCCTGCTGAAATCATAGGTTCGTGGCACCGAAATATTCCTTATCTCGGCTATTAATGAGCCGCTTTGAAAATTTTTTGGCAGAACGTGCCCTAAAAGACACGTAAGAACTTCCGGCGTATAACCAAAAATTGCTATGGGACCTGATAAGGGGCCCTTTAAGAAAACGTTTTGTGCATCAAGCTCAACAGTAACTGGAATGCCAATCCATTTGATCAGTCACTTTGAAAATGAATATCTCAAAACTGGGGCAGTCCTGAGAATTTGTACCATGTGGATACGCCTTGCAAACTCACTAGCTACAATTCTTAGATTAAAATGTGTGCCGTGAAATTATTATTTAGAAAGTTAATTAGCGTAATTATGTTAATTATTCAATTATGTATTTTGATTTCTCCTATAAGTTATGACCACCTCATTGAGTAATTTAGATCAAGGGTTAAAATCTGTCAGTCATTTTTTAAAAATATTTGGTGCAGCTACGGAAAAGCACCCTGTATAGTGATGACCTGTTATAATGATTGAATTTTTGTCCTTTTTGATATTGTGATAAATAGACTGTACTGTAGTCTGTTTTGTCTATTCACTTAACCCTTTTCTAACCACAGGAAATGACAAAAGGGGGTACCAAAATTTTCAGATATTCCCAGAAACATGGCTTCATACAGTCTGTGCTCGTTATCAGCTATATTGGTGCAATTTCCAGTGACAATTGGACTTGTCAGCAGTAAACAGAGTTTTACAAGTCCACAGTAGTGGCCGAGTTGTGAAGCTGTTTTTCTTCTGAGCACAAGGAGTAAGGTTTGATTCTAAGCTGAAGCAGCTATGTACCGAAAAGGGGATAATGCAAAAACGCTTGGGTACCGAGCTTTGGGTACTCATTAAAAATTCCACAGGTGATGCGAAAATCCAGAGCCGTCCACCATGGTGCCTTTTTGTTACATAGTTACGACACATGTGCCGTGTCTTACTGTATACAATAGCGCGCCGTTCGAAGGTTGGAACATTAATCTTTATCGCTTCCGTCTCGGAGCGTATATATAGGAAACAGAGAGGGGGAAAGGGGAAAAGGAGAACAAGGGAAGGATATCAAACGATAAACGCATGTGCCGTCAGCGCTTGCAAGGCAGTCTGAATGTGGCTGACCTCACTTTACAACATCTATTCTCCCTTAATACTGAAGTCGCTGTACTGGCTTTCTTTGATGTGTAGAGCGCCGCAAGGCTTGGGGTGATCTGACGGGTTCAGCGTTGCTCCCTGCGAGTTCCGGCTGAAGTTCATGCTCAAGTTCTGTTATACCCCCTTGTTCGGCTGGCATTCTCGGCGACAGTGGGCAGCCGCGAGGAATACCTGTTCTTGATTCTTGTTTTGCCGCTTCTTGGTCTTTACCAAGCGGTGGCGTCGCATCATCCCGGTTCCGCACCTGGTCAACATGTCGTCTTACTGATCCGGCTGGTGTTCGAATGCTCACGATCCGAGAGCCTGTTGTAGACTCTACAATTCCTGGAGTCCATTTCTCACCCGTTCCAAAGTTTCGGGCGTACACGGTAGCTTCAGGCAATGGCAGTGGCCATTCCTCTGCTTCATCGCTGGCCCTGCGTGTACAGGAGGGAAACGTGTATCTAAACGGGATCGAATTTTGTATCAGAAGAGCAGCTCTGACGGTGATTTTTCAGAGCGGTTAGGTGTCCTTCTGTAATTGAAAAGCAGTCTGTTTATATTATCTTCCAACCGCCCCTCACCAATCTTCTTGAGGCCGTCCTTAATTGTCCTGACAGCCCTTTCTGCTAGTCCATTCGATTGAGGGTGATATACAGCTGTGCGCAGATGCGTTATGTTGTTCCTCTTGACAAAAGTAGCGAACTCGTCAGCGGTAAACTGCGTTCCATTTTCGGATATGATGGTTTGTGGCACGCCAAATCTGCAGAAGATGCCGCGCAGGCAGTTGATTGTGCATGAAGCATTTGGTTGTCGGAGTGGTACAGCTTCAATCCACTTGCTGTATGCGTCCACGACGACAAGTATCATGTTCCCTGCTATATTTCCCGCAAAATCGATATGCACCCTTGTCCATTTTTCAACAGTAGCGGGCCAGCTTTTTGGTGTTGCTGTAGCTGGCATGGGCAAGTTTTGAACACAACTCTGACATGACGCTGTCACTGCCTCAATTTCGCAATCTAACCCTGGCCACCAGGATGACGATCTAGCCACCGCCTTCATAGCGGACGATCCTTGGTGCGTCTCATGCAAAAGGTATAATATGTGACTACTCGCCGACTACTCGCCGGCCCCAGTATAACAACCCGTGGGCCAAAGAAAGCTCCAATTTCTTGTCAAAAAAAGGTGTGACACTCGTGTTCAAGCCTTTTGCGCAGGGCGGCCAACCGTTCTTAGTGAATCGCATAACTTGACTGAGAGCAGGGTCACCAGCAGTCAACTGCCTTAGCTCCTCAACTGACACAGTTCCCTCATCGAACACAGTCAAGGCCAGCAGATAGTCTGGTGGATCCGCTTCTGGTGGCTTCGGCTCAGACGTCCGTTGTGGCAGTCAACTAAGGGCGTCAGCGTTGAGCAGTTGTTTACCAGGAGAGCATTGAAGCTGATAGCGGAATCCGCCTAAGTACAGCGCCCAGCGCTGTATTCTAGCGGCTGCCAATGCTGGAGTTGGTCGAGCCGCCTTCAGCAGGCCCACGAGCGGCTGGTGGTCGGTGACCAATACGAATTCTCGGCCTACGAGATAATCACGGAATTTGGACACTCCAAACACCAGAGCAAGGGCTTCCCTCTCAAGCTGGGAATAATTTTTCTCAGCCCTTGTTAGCATTCTAGAACGGAACCCGACAGGTTTGTTTATCTTCCCGAATGTATGGAAAAGCGCGGCCCCTATTCCGTCCTGTGAAGCGTCACACTCTAGCTTGAGGGGTCTCTCGGGATCATAGTGAGCCAGCACAGCCGCTTCCCGAAAGCATTTCTTTTTGCTTCACGAAAAGCTGCTTCTTGCGCATGTCCCCAGAACCAACGTGTGCTGTTCTCCAATAACTTATACAGTGGTGCAAGTACGGAAGACATGTTGGGCACGAACTTCGAATAAAATGTAATCATGCCCAGAAACGACATCACTGCTGAACATTTTCTGGTTTGGGGGCTCGCGCGATTGCTTCAACATGCTTCACTATTGGATGCAGACCTTCACGATCAATTTTATGACCCAGATACGTCACTGCCTCTTGGCGAAAGCTGCATTTCTCAAGTCTGAGCTTCACTCCATGTTCACGAAAACGCTGCAGTACTTGTCGTAACCTGTCGGTACTGCCAAGTTTTTCTGATACCAAAACATCGTCAAGGTAAGCCTGAACACCTGTCAGGCCCTGCAGAACTGTTTCTATTTTCCGCTGGAAAATGGCAGGTGCGGAAGCTATGCCGAACGGCACTCGGTTGTAGCAAATCAACCCACGGTGTGTATTGATTACGCACATCTTTCTTGAGTCCTCATCGAGGGGAACTTGGTTATACGCGTTGTTGTGACGCGAAGCGCCAACTGATAAGACAAGACGATGCATTGACAGGGAACCACGGAACTGCCTTTATTCTGATGGCAATCGCTTATATACACTTGATATAATTGACAGCGCCCCCTATACACAACACATTCCCCCTCATTAACAAAAAAAGAAAGGAAATAAAATCAATCCACTTTCGCGCACTCACTTCACATCACATGACACGAACGACGTTCTTACTGTCAGGTAAGCTCGTAGTCTTGATATCGCGCTGGCACTCTTCTTGTTCGTTCCGGCCTGGTGCGAGATGGTGCTGTGGTTGTGGCCAATTGCGATCGAGAATTGTCTTGCTGATCGGGAACCTCTAGAATAGACTCCGTTACTGTGGGCTGTGCACCGTCAGAATGGCTGGTGCTTCTCTGGATGTCTTCTGATGGCACCATTTCAGATTGATTCTGGACGGTAGTAGGGGTATTTTGCTCCGCCATCTTCCCTATGTGAAGATCCAGGTCGCAGGAAAACCCCGAGGCTACACTGCGTTGCGCTGTAACCGCGTCCGCTAGTGCCTGTCCTGTCCCAACTTTACCAATTACTATTAGTTTTGATGCGTCCCATTTCGTACCGTTTGCCAGCAAAAACGAATTCGTGCCCACTCGTCTCTTCACCTGGATCGGCAAAGAAAACTTGTGTTTCGTCTTTGGTCCGCCTTGCTTTATTTTTACGAAATCTCCTGGCTCAATGGTAGACGCTCTGGCACCTCGTTGTTCATCGGTGTACTTTTTTGTTCGTTGTTGCTGCTCCTTAACGCGCTGTTTCAACTTTTCCATGGCGGCACGCGGCTCCTCGAAAAATTCCCTTTCTGGGAGGCCAACAGCATCCAATCTTGTTCTGGGTCTTCTTCCATGCAGTAGGTAAGCCGGTGACGCTCCTGTAATTGCATGTGGGGTGGCCCTGTAAACACCCAGGTAGTCCCAGATTGCCTCCTTCAGTGGTCTTCGTTCTAATGCCGCAACCTGAATATATTCCTTGAGAACGCGGTTGAACCTCTCAATCTGACCATTGCATTGCGGGTGATACAATGTTGTAACACAATGCTGGATTCCCCGATCTCGGAAAAACTGCTCAAAACATGTCGACATAAACTGACGCCCATTGTCAGTCACAATGCTTTTCGGGTACCCTTCTCTCGCAAAAAGTTCCAAAAGCACTTTCACTACTGCCTGTGCAGTGATTGTGGACACAAATGCCACCTCGGTAATCAATAATAGTGATTGCAAACCTGCACTCCGGAGAAGCTCGCTCCATCGGCCCAACGATGTCGATTCCCAGCTTTTCCCACGGCTTCTCGGGCCACTTTACTGGCTCCAATGGGGCCATTACGGTTTTTGCCGATTCATCTGATGCTTTGCAGATAGCACAATTGCTAACCAGCGATTCCACATCCCTGTCCATTCCGGGCCACCAGTACTGTTCCCTTAACCGTTGTTTGGTCCTTACAATGCCTGGATGTGATTCATGTGCCATCATGACCAGCCTGGAAGTGAGTGTCGATGGGGGAACGACCCGTTCCGCGCGAAACAGTAGCTCGTCTATCACCGACAGCTCTTCTTTTATACGAAAAAACAACCTTAAATTTCCAGCTAAACAGCCCTTTTCCGGCCATCTGGACGTAACATGCTGCGCCGCCTCATTTAATAATGAATCCTCAGCTGTTTCTGCTTGCAACTCACTCTTAGTGATCATGCTGGAAACCACAGCAACTACTTCCTCCACCGGTTCGTCCTCTGCAGAGGTCAAAGGTAACCTAGAAAGTGCATCCGCAACGACATTGGTGTTCCCCTTTGTGTACTGCACAGTGAAGTTGTATCTCAAAAGTCTAGCACATCAGCGTTCAATACGCAGTGGGTGTCTTCCAACCCCATTTGTGGACAGCAGTGTCACCAAAGCCTGATCAGTTCGTAAGACAAACCTGCGGCCCCACAGATAAACGTGCCAATGTTCGCAAGCCCATAAACATGCCAGCGCCTCTCGTTCCCCGGTAGAGTACTTGCGTTCTGTAGGAGTTAGTGTCCTCGAAGCGAATGCCACTGTACGTACTTCTCCGTCGACTACCTGCTGGAGCACAGCTCCCAGTCCATATGCCGAGGCGTCAGTGGTCACTTGTAAAGGCAAAGACTCGTTGAACATAGCCACCACCCCACATGATGACAGCATCTCCTTGATCCTGCAAAAGCTCTCCTCGGTGCTCTGATCCCACACGAACTTCTGTCCTTTACGAAGAAGTCGTCGCAGCGGCTCCACCACCTCTGCATAATTGGGAAGAAAATGTGAGTAATAGCCTACGAGCCCAAGGAAAGACCGCAGCGAGACTACATCGGCAGGCGTTTGTGCTTTAATCACAGCATCCACCTTTGACTTGAGTGGGGCAAGATTACTTGCACTCACACGATGACCCAAAAAGGAGAGTTCCTTGACAGCGAACAAGCATTTCTGATTTAGCTGCAGCCCCGCCTCAGCGATCCGATGCAATACCTCGCGAAGGTTACGGTTGTGCTCGTTCTTAGTCTTTCCAAAGACTATGATGTCGTCAATATAAAACAACACGCCCTTGCAGCCTTTCAAGATTTCTTGCATCATTCGCTGAAACGCGGCTGGTGCCGATGCGAGGCCAAAACACACTCTGCGGAACCTAAATAAGCCTTCGTGCGTAATAAATGTCATTAATTCGCGACTATCTTTGGCTAATTCCACTTGATGGTAGGCTGCAGCAAGATCCAGTTTCGAGAACCATGCTGCTCTGCTCAGCGCATGCTGAGCAGAGCAGCATGGTTCAGTGTGCGGCAAAGGGAATCCATCAATGACTACTGCTTTGTTCGGCTCGCGTAAATCGACGCATAGACGAATAGTTCCATCCTTCTTCTGCACAACCACTATAGGAGACACCCATTCTGCAGCACTGACCTTTTCTATAATGCCTGCATCCAATAATCTTGCCAGTTCAGCCGCTACCTTCTCTCGCAGCGTCAGGGGCAAACGTCGAACCTTCGCTGCTACTGGTTTTACATCTCTACGCCGCTTCACAGAATGTACGAAGTTTTTCACTAATCCCAACTTATCAGCGAAAAGAAAGGAAAACTCACATAATTCAGGAGGAAGCGACTGGGGGCTGACCGTGATTTGCAAACACTCCAGTGGAGAACCGATGATGTGCAATTGTAGCTGGTGGACCCCATCCAGTCCTAGTAATGCCATGCCTTGGGGAACAACATAAAATCAAAGGCAAGCTGAGTTGTTCCCGCGTACAACTCTGGCTGTGAACCATCCCAAGACCGGAATTTTCTTCTGTCAAAAATCCCGCAGTGTCGCTGAAGCCGCAGTCAAAGGAAAGCTGTTGGTGAACTTGGCTCGATAAACGTGGTCTGGCAAAATAGACACCGACGACCCAGTATCTACCAGCAACTGAAGTGGCTCGTTCTCAATAACGACGTCAACGACCAAAGTCCTTCGTTCCACTTGTCTGACCGCCAGTACAGTGAGCACGTCCTCCTCGCTAGCGCCGTCGTTTCGGACCGTCCGCACGTCCCGCTCTGCCGACCTGCCACAGACCGCTCGAAAATGTCCCATTCTGTGGCACTGGGAACAACGTTTCCCCCGTGCTTTGCATTCCTGTGAATTAGCTAGGTGCCTTGTAGAGCCGCACCAGTAACACTTGCGCACCGGCGTCATTGCCGCGTCGCTGTCTGGACTTTCGCCTTGAGATACATGCTGCACTATGTCCGTTTGTGACGACCCTTGGTCATAGATCGCAGCCCCCTCCGCTGCCTGCTCGTACGTCTGTAGCATTTCCACTGCCTCTGCGAGCGTAAGTTGTGACCCCTTCACGAGCAATTTCTGTCGCAACTCAGTGCTCCGTACTCCGTCAACAACCCTGTCTCGTAGAGCCGCTTCCAAGAATTGCCCGAAGTCGCACGTCTTTGCTAACTGTCGGAGAGCACTGACGTACTCTCGTATCGGCTCGTTCGGCAGTTGCCGACGTAACGTGAATCGACGTCGCTCAACCAGTACGTTGACGGTGCTTGAGAACTGCCGCTCCAATAGGCTCAACGCCTCCGTGTAACTATCCCCTTCACTTGCCTCCGTCCTGTCTTTTCCTGCTGGTTTGCTTGTCTCCGGCCCGGCTTTTGTTGTGTCTGACGTTCGTGCCGGCTCTGGGCCCAATGTGCGAAAAACACGGCATCCCTCGACCCCAAGACATTGCAGCAGAATGGCCTTTTTCCGTAGTGGCGGTTGCGTGTCCATCCCCGTCGCTTCAAGAAAATTTGTGAAATCATCGAGCCACTGCTCCCATGGAATTGTCGCATCTCCAGGAGTCTCCAGGAAAGGCGGTAATGGCGGTAGCCCGTACGCTGCCATTTCGTAGGTGACGCCCCTTGGAACAGCACGGAGCCAGGTAAGGGAAAGCAGTTCGTCGCTAGCTCGCTAGCTTCGCCGACTGCGCCAGATTGTTGTGACGCGAAGCGCCAACTGATAAGACAAGACGATGCATTGACGGGGAACCACGGAACTGCCTTTATTCTGATGGCAATCGCTTATATAAACTTGATATAATTGACAGCGCCCCCTATACACAACAGCGTCTCTTAAATCCAGCATGCTGAAGCAGTCCCCACCGTTCAGGCATGCGAAAATGTCATCAATAGCTGGTAACGGGTACTGCTCCAGTTCACAGACGGGATTCAAGGTCACCTTAAGATCAACGCAGATTCGAACCGCGTCATTCTTCTTCATTACAGGCACACTGGGAGTAGGCCACTCGGCGTGCGTTACAGGTGACAGTACTCCAAGCATTACGAGCCGATCAATCTCTTTCGAAACTTTGTCGCGTAAAGCAAATGGAAGGCAACGGGCCTTACAAAATTTCGGCATGGCGCCTTCCTTCAGCTTCAGATAGACAGGTTATCCGTCAATTAGACCCAGCTCGGGGCTGAAGACATCTTTGAAATCTGACAGGACGGCATGAATGGCGGGGGTACGGCTGCTTCCTGGACCAGAGCTTTGTTACACTGATACCTTCAACACTGAGGATCCTGCATCATTGAACATGGAAATCAACTCTCGTCCGCAGAGGCTTGGACCTGAACAGTTCAGGACCATCAAGGAACTCTGGACCTCCTTGTCGTTGTAGGACACTGACATACTCAGTTTCCCTAATACTGGAAGTTCTCCAAGATAACAGGACAGCTTAATGAATGCGGTTTCTAATTGCGGCCAGTGTTCACGGTTTTTCTCAAAAATCTCTTTGGACACAACACAGACGGGTGAGCCGGTGTCCACAATCATAGGTACGTCAATGCCTCACCATGTGAAAGTACGAAGAATAGGTGGTGGTAGCCGACCATTGCAGGGTGTGGTTAGTGTCCAAATGTGCGCATCGTTTGCATTTTCCTCAGTGACATCCGCTGTTACTGCAAATGCTTCTCCTTGCCTGCATTGTGAACTAGCTTTAGGGCGTCCTTTCCTCACGTCGCTTTGGCACATCTTCGCCAGATGGCCGCATACACCACAGGGGTAACACCTCGCTTTCGCCCAGCCGTAGGCGTTTCTGTTGTGTTTCTGACTTCCGCAACGCCCACATACTGACACCAGTTCATCAGCTTGTCATGCATTGACCTTGAGCATGGGTTCAATGTCAGATGACATCTTCTTTGCATCTTTTTCCGCCGCTTCTGCTGATATGGCAATTGTTTCAGCCTCCCTCAACGTCAAATCTGTTTTCGCTAATAGCTGCTTCTGAACAGCGCTTGACCTCACTCCACAGACGATCCTGTGGCGAAGCATTCGGTCTAGCATGCCACCCAAATTACAGCCATCCGCAATCCGGCGAACTCGAACGGTGAACCGTTGAATGGGCTCGCCTTCCAACTGGCAGCGATTGAAGAACCGATAGCTCTCCGTTATTTCATGACGCTTGGGGTCGAAGTAGTCATCCAAAACTTTGACTGCTTCCTCGTACGTAAGCGTGTTTGGCTTCCTCGGTGCAACCTGTCCTGAGAGCACCTGCACGGTGCGCGTACTCAATGCTGCTACCAGCAGCGCCCTCTTCTTTCCCGAGTCGCTGATGCCAGTTGCCTCAAAATAAGCTTCTGCCTTCGTGATGTAAGCCTTCCAGTTGTCGGACTGGTCATCGTATTCCGGTAGTTGATGATGAGCCATGGTCGGTATTTCCGCGGCCGCTGTTTCCTGCTTAACTGCCTGGCTTAATTCATTTTTCACCTCGAGGGTTCTGTCTGGCCTCGTCGCCACTGTTACATGTTTACGACACACGTGCCGTGTCTTACTGTATATGACAGCATGCCATTCAAAGGTTGGAACATGAATCTTTATTGCTTCCGTCTCGGAGCGTATATATACAAAACAGAGAGGGGGAAAGGAGAAAGGGAGAACAAGGGAAGGATATCAAACGAGAAACGCACGTGCTGTCAGCGCTTGCAAGGCAGTCTGATTGCGGCTGACATCACTTTACAACACTTTCTTAGCCCCTGTGTTGCTCTGGCACCTGAAACACCACCTGTCAATTAGATAGATGGATTTTTATTTTCCAGAATTACAAGTGTTTTGGTGGATCCCAAAGGGTAAAAGCTGTTGGAAAAACAGCTTGACTTGGCCGATAGTCCGTTACAAGGCATACATGGTGGTTGCATAAAAAATCCTAGCATTGTTAGGCACTCAGAATAATATAATTACATAAATGCACAATAACAAGACCAAAAATAATATAGAGACTAAGAGAAAAAAAACATATTTGATACATCACACAAAAGGAAGTATGTGTGTAAGGGCTACTAAAAAAAAAGCTAACACAATTAGCTCTGATAGAGTGACTAGATAATACAAACTAAAAAAAAAAACATATTCGATACACCAGAAGATAGAAAGATGATGTGTATCAGTTGTGTATCAAATGCAGTTGGCTCTGCTAAAACGATGAACAATCACTGATCACGTTTACAAAATGCATTTGCAGTTCCTTGGATGAAGAAGTATATGTACCTTTATATTTATTTAAGATGTATGGTAGATTATGCTGTAATGACTGTAGGCTATATTTATTACGAAACCACGGAACATATCACGGATCACTATTTCTTGTATTGGAAGAATTGAATTTTGGTGTCAAAGATGCACTAGACACTAGGAAATTTTTGACGGCAGTATTTGAGAAATAAAATGAATTTAGAAGGCGAAAAGTGTATAAATATTCAATTTTTATAATTTTATGCTTTAAGAACGCAGGCCACGTTGTCTCTAGATAACCCATGTTGTTAATGTGCCAAATCATTTTGTTCTGCAAAGAAAGGATTTTCATAATATGTAGTCGTCTTTCCTGTAGTCACCCATACTAAGCTACAGTAATTTAAATGGGAAGACAACAAGGCATAATAAATGTTCAGTTTCGCTTTGGTTGGAAGACGCCGATATCGAGACAGAACACCTGTGATAGCAGACATTTTTGTGCAGATATTTTCAATATGTTTGTCCCAAGTAAGGTGCGAAGAATAAGTGACGCCTAATATTTTATGTTCATCAACTATTCGCAGTTCTTTACGAGCACATACTAAAGTTTGATTACTAGTAAGAACTTTATTTTTTGCGCGAAATAACATTCTTTTAGTTTTCGTTTTATCAAGTATTCATTTAGGTTTATTTTTAGGGGATTAGTGACTCACTATTCAGATAGCTTAGTGAGTAGATAATTACATTTTTCCATTAATTCTTGTGAATTAGGACCAGTAGTAAGAAGATTAGTGTCATTCGCATACACAATAAATTTTACAGTTGTATCAATATTAGTGATGTCGTTAATGTAGAGTTTAAAAAGCATAGGACCTAGTATGCTCCCTTGTTGCACACCATTTAGTAAAGGAACAAAACTTGACTTGTCGTGTTTTATGCATACTGATCGTTTTCGATCAGTAAGGCAAGACCCAAATAATGCTAAGGGAGTACCTCTAATGCCATTCTGTGAAAATTTCCATAGCAAAATTTTATGATTCATACAATCGAACGCCTTACTGAAATCGATGAATAGTACCAATGTGAAAAGATTTCTTTCTATGTTTTTTAGTACACGTTCCTTGAGTGTGAGCAAAGCAGTTTCTGTTGACCTGCCGTTACGAAAGCCAAACAGACCACTGGATAGAATGTTTTGTCTGTTGAAAAAGTTTGACAAGCGAGAAAAAATAATCCTTTCTAATCCTTTGGAAAATACTGGAATGATTGAGATGGGTCTGTAATTGGACACATTGTTTCTGTTGCCTCCTTTAAAAAATACAGTTACCCTACTCATTTTCATTTTTTTCTGGAAACACCCCAGACTGTATAGCTAGATTAAAAGATTAACTAGATTACATTTAACTCGGAACAACTTTTCCTCACATCGATACAATATGTCATAAACACAGGACAATGATCACTGACGTCCGACGTCACTGTTCCATATGCTCTACGACAGTGTCAGTATTCGTGATAAGAATGTCAAGATATGTAGGCAAAGACAATGTAACACGAGTTGTTGCATTAAAGCAGAAGAGATGTATTATAAAACATACTTTATAGGTTTATTTTGATATCATTTATGTCAAGAGCTTTACTATATTTAAGGTTCATAATAGTGCTAAATACCTCAAATTCACTAGCGGAATTTACAAATAAGCTGTTCGAAACGGAAGGAAACGGCGACATATCAGGCCGAGTTTGCTGTGGCACGGTTATACTTGCAAAGTACTTATCGAAATGGTTTGCAAGCGCTAAACTTGCAATTTCAATTTTATTAAAGATTATCTTGTCTGGGTGAGGTAGAACGCTTTTCATGGTCAAGAACTTTATTGATAATGCTTCACAAGGTTTCAGGATGTTTACCAGTGGCGTCTGCAAACAGATGCTCATGATAAGGATTCTTAGCACGTCTAACTTCTGTATTTAGTTTGTTTCTGTGCTTTTTAAACAGTGTCAGCGTTTCAGGCGAGCATGTAGTAAGAAATTTATCGTACAGTTTGTCTTTGTGTTTCATCATTTTAGGAAGTTCCTGCATAATCTAGGGTTTTCTTATCTTTTTGGTTTGCTTAATTTTTTTGAAAGAAAAATGTATGCTGTAGATTTGTAGAAATGCTGAAATAAACTTGGAATACGAGAAATTTACATAACTGATTTCATATGGGAAAGACCAGTCATAATTGCGAATTCTGTATTTAAAAAGATACATATTTCTATCAGTTATATCTTGTATAGCAAGCACATTTAACTCAGAACAACTTTTTCTCACATCGATACAATATGTCATAAACACAGGACAATGATCACTGACGTCCGACGTCACTGTTCCATATGCTCTACGACAGTGTCAGTATTCGTGATAAGAATGTCAAGACATGTCGACAAAGACAACGTAACATGAGTTGGTGTGCTAATTATGTAGACAAATCCCGCACAGCTAAGTCTGTTAGTAAAATCCAGTGTGGCAGCAGTATTCTAAATAAAATTTATGTTAGTGTCTCCCCTGCAGACAAGCCGAAATTCGTTAACAGAAACATATTGCAGTAAATTATCAATGAAATTTAGAAAGCCAAGGTATTGCGGGTGATGGATGACCGAAATTATATTGGAGTAATGTTTAAGCACTAAAATTTCATAGTCATATGTTGTGTTACAAAATTCTGATACTTCTTCACAGTTCTATCTCGACACGACGTAGGTTACTACACCCCCTCCTCACCTATCAGTTCGATTTAAAACGCAATCAGCATAGCCATCAAGGTACAGCCGGGCACTGCTGTCATGATACCATGTTTCGGTTAGCGTAATGATATCGAACTTGAAAGAAAACAGATTTTAAAAATTACTCATGATTTCTTGTTTGTTGACTGCAGATCGAGCATTCAAGTGTAGAACGGAAATGCTAGAGTTAGATTGTAATTGTAAACGATGCAGTAAGATGAAATCATGGTATTCCATGGCAATTTTTAGTGAGTGTTCCCAGTCATGCTAGAAACAGCAGACGTAATCGTAGCAAGATCACATTCTTCCGATATTTGCACAGCATCAGAGGTATCATTATCCCTTGCATAGATTTTCCCGTTGCTGGTCCACACAGATTTCCATTTATGGTCATATTTCCTTTTCACTGCCATGCCAAGCAGCCTCTTTAGCGCTGGGCACAAATGTTCGTTCAAGTAAATGGGGCATGTAGATTCTAATCCTAAGTCTCTGTTCGTAATTCTTGTTTTCTTTGCTTTCTTCAAGGTGGCGTCACGTTTAGCTCTAGATTTAAACTGAACAACAATGTTTGTTTTATCCGGGTTGCGTGTTGGAACACGGTGAAAACACTCAACGTCAGATGAACTGATTGGCTCATTGATTACAGTGTCTATATCAGACAAATTAGTAGCAAGGTCCTCATTTTCTTTCTTTACAACGCCCTGTATTTCCAGATTAGTATTTCGTGAGTACTGCTTTGAATGTGTGAGTCGCCTTTCAAGTTCTGCTGCTTTTTTTTCCAGAGCAGCACATTTAGCGCGCAGTTCATCATTTTCCTTTGCCTGACTTGCATTCTTTGAGAGCTCAGAGTTGAGCTTTTGACTCATTTCTTCGATTGACTCATGCAGAAAGACAGTACTCTTACTCAATTGGCGTTGCTCATCTCGCACCTCCCGGATCTTGTTCTGAGGTCATGTTCTGATGTGTCTTTGAAAGCTTTGAATTCTTGTTTAATTTCTTTGGGCAATTCAGCTCTTATCTCTTCCTTCAGCTTTGTGAATTATTTAGCCATATTGGCAATCCTAACATACAGCAACTGATGCACGAATCAAGCAAATACACACTCAAACTTGGCAGTGGCGATGAAACTGTATAAATATAAAAGCAAATGTATATGTACAGTGGGCACTAGCTTGTAGTAAAAACAAGCAGTAACCTTTAGTTGAGCGCCAAGCAGCGTGGTCACCACTGCCAAGGGAAGGGACGGGTGGCTGGCAGTCTGCATTTATAGCAAAGGCGGTATTGCAAGATGGCGAGAGATTCCCTAGAGCTGATGATAGGCACGATGCCTCCTGGTGGAAGCCAGTCCAAAGGCTACGTCTTCCGGCCACCGGATCCGGATGCAAGGCGGAAGACTTGATCATCAGGCTGCGCAATGGCTCCAACATCATAATAGTAAGCACCGACAATGAAGAGGCATCCCAACGTATACGGCGCATCACACAGCTAACGTTCGGGAACAGCAGCTACGCCATCAACGCACACGTGGCGGCGCCAGAGGGCACGTTGCGGTGGGTCATCCACGGGGTGGACGCGGGGACCTCGCCGGAAGAACTCAAGGCGAACCTTAGAGTCCGAACACAAGGAGTCAAGATCTTAGCAGCCAGGATGCTGGGACAGTCGAGCGCGGCGGTCATCACATTTGATGGCCCCATAATCCCGAAGCAAGTACTCTACTACGGTGGAGAGATGTGGTGCTACCCGTACCGCCCGACGAGACAAGTATGCTACAAGTGCTGCCAGCAGGGGCATCGGTCGGACGTCTGCACGAATCCGGAGGCCAAGGCCTGCAAGCAATGTGGCTACCAAAATCCAGTGGAACAACACCAGTGCACGCCCAAATGCCTGATATGCGGGGGCGACCACGTGGCAGGCACGCGGGACTGCAAGCAACGACTCAAGACGGCAGGCGAGCTGCGAGGGGGTCCACAGGGACATCAGCAGCAGAGGCGCAGTGGCAGCCGAAGCAGAGGCAGCGCAAGAAGACCGAGGTGGTTCCGAGACGAGGGCCAGGACCAGGGTCAACAAAAATTCAATGCCTACCGGAGCAGGTCACGGAGCTGGAGCCGCGGCCGGGACCAGAGCCAGAGCCGAGGGTCCAACCGGGACGGATCCTATCCACCCCTGGGCGGCACGGGCCAGCAGCAGCAGCAAAAACAGCAAAAGAAGAGCGGCGGCGGCGTTAAGGTGAGCTGGGGACCGGCCCTCCAAAAACACTTTTTGCTCCGCACTCGGGACCACACACTAACAACAACACACAGACAGCGGCCGAAAGGCAACTAAGTGAGGAAAACAAAAGTGTCAAACGCGAACTCGAGCTAAGCCGAGAAGAAACGCGACAACTCAGAGAGAGGATAGATGACCTAATTAAAGAAATGCAAGAGCTCAGACGAGCGGAGTACTTGCCAATCAGAACGCCAACGCCATCACCGCAGGCCGTGGCACCAGTGCAGCAAAACATTGAAGAGAAAAGCTTTAATGATGAAATGAGGAATTTCATCACTAGCGTGCAAAACCAAATGCAACAGATGCAAAATCAGATGCAACAAACGCAACAAAAGATAGCTCTGCAGGACCAGAGCTTCCGTAACTACGTCAAAAATCAAAACACGCAGAAAACCATTAATGATGCCAGGGATAGGCTATACAATGACAGGAGATTAGGATCAGAAACCCAAGGTACAAGCAACAACACTAACGTAACATGGCAGGACAAAACCAACTAGAAGTATGGCAGTGGAACTGCAGAGGGTATAAGCGCAAGCAAAGACTCCTGCAACAATTTATATCTACGCGAGAAAATACACCAGATATAATCATGCTACAGGAAACCAATAATACCCCTGCGCTCAGGGGCTACACGTGCCAGGAGAGTGGCCGCACCGCGACCCTCATAAGTAACAAAGTAGTAACCATAGTGCATAAAGAAATCGAGGACACCCAGATAGAACACGTGATCATGGAGGCGATTCTCAAAGAAAAGAAAGGCTAGAAGTACCTACATAGTAAACTTGTACAGTCCACCTAAACAAACAAAAGGAAACTTTATTAAACTTTTCGCGGAGGCCAAGAAATTGGCGGGACAAAACACTCTAATCATAGCGGGAGACTTTAACGCTTAAAGCCCGCGCTGGGGCAATAAAAAGGAAGAAAAGAAGGGACGAGGCATCTGCACGGCGGCAGAAAACACCGGATGCTAGCTGCTAACCGATGAAAACCAGCCGACTAGACAGGGAAACAGCGTCAGTCCAAACATGTGTCCCGACCTAACCTTTATCAGGTGCGCCAAGCAGGCAGAGTGGAAAAACCTGCTCGAGAACCTTGGCAGCGACCACCACATAATAAGAGCCAGCACGGTGGCAGACAATGTCAAGAGGAAAATTGGTACGGCTCGGCTGACGGATTGGGATGCTTTTAGAGCACACTGTCGACAGCTAAAGGGTAACATTACCTCGGTAGAAGAGTGGAGCCAACAACTCAAGCGAATTCAGGAAATGTACACGCAAGAAGTGCACAGAACCGAACAAGCACCGGAGGTAGACAAGCGGCTCCTCAGGCTCTGGGAGGCTAGACACGGGCTCACCAAGAGATGGAAAAGACGAAAGCTAAACAAGAAGCTTAAGAAGAAAATAGCGGACATCACTAGGCAGACGGAGGAGTACGCGACGCAGCTGGCCAGACAGGGGTGGGAACAGTTTAGCAACTCGCTGAACGAGACCCTAAGTACGCCCAAAACGTGGCGCATCTTCAAGGCCCTAATGGACCCTAGCAAGAACAAGTCCGAAAGCGGCAAGTCGATCCAAAGACTGGTCCACCAGTACGAAGGTTCCGAAGAGCAGCTCCTGAAAGAAGTCCGAGAAAAATGCTACGGGAAAGACCAAATCGAAGGTTACAAAGGAGATTATCTTGGTGAGGAAAACCTGAACATGGACCGACCCATCACGAGAGAGGAGGTCACCGAAGCTGTGAGAGCGGCCACGAAGAATGCAGCGGTGGGAGCGGACAAGATTCAAAACTCGCTCATAAGAAACCTAAGCGACGAGGCAATCGATCAGCTGACGTCGTACCTCAGCACGCTCTGGCAAGAGGGGAAGGTACCGGCAGAATGGAAACACGCCGTCGTGGTCATGATACCCAAGCCGGGCAAGAAACTACAGATCGAGAATCTCAGGCCGATCTCGCTCACGTCGTGCCTGGAAAAATTGTATGAGAGAATAGTCACCAGAAGGATCCAGCAGCACCTGGAGAACGGGAGGTGGTACCCTGACAGCATGTATGGCTTCGGGGCCAACCTATCGACGCAGGACGTCCTCCTACAACTCAAAGAGGAGGTACTCGACACAATGCCCAAGGCGGGTGAAAACGTTGTGATGGCGCTCGACATCAAAGGCGCCTTCGACAACGTCAGCCACGTGGCCATAATGGAGGGCCTCAACAACACCAACTGCGGAAGGAAAGTACATGACTATGTCGAGGCCTTGCTAACCGACAGAACGGCAACGGTAGGGCTGGGGAAGTTGAGAAGCGACACCTTCTCCACACCGTGTAAAGGCACACCCCAAGGCTGCGTAATATCGCCCATGCTATTTAATTTCATTTTATGATCAGTCTGGCAAAACGACTCGGCGAGATCCAGGGCATCCAGCACGCTGTGTACGCGGATGACGTCACGGTTTGGGTCACGCAAGGTTCACTGGGAGAAAAACAAGAGAAGCTATAAGAGGCTGCGCGCTGTGTCGAAAAGTACACCAGAGAGAGGGGACTGGTATGCTCCACAGAAAAATCCGAACTACTGAGAGTAGGTAGACACCCCACCCAAGCAACACTGGAAGTAACGCTTGACGGTCAAAACATCCCGGAAAAGAACATGATCAGAATCCTGGGCATGTGGCTACAGGGCAGCAGAAAATGCAGCCACACCATCAGCCTGCTGAGCAAAGTGACGGAGCAGATGGGCTGGATGATCAACAGGGTCTCCCAAAAAGATACGGCATGAAAGAGGAAGACACACTCAAACTCGTCGGCAGCCTGGTCGTCAGCCGAGTCATCTACTCGCTACCGTACCACACGATGACCAAAGGAGAGAGGGAACAGGCGGACACGATACTCAGGAAAGCATACAAGATGGCTCTCCATCTGCCAAAAACACGTCAAATGAAAAACTGCTCCAACTGGGCATCAGCAACACTTTCAGCGAACTGGCGGAAGCCCTGCTCGAAACGCAAAAAGCCAGACTCAAAAGCACCCCTGCAGGGAGAGCACTCCTGACTAGGCTGGGATGGGACACGAGCGGACACGTAGATAGATACGCAGACGTGCCCGACTGCTTAAGAAAAACAAGAAGCATTAGGCCAGTACCTAAGAACATGGACCCCAATCTCCACGAGAGCAGAAGGCAGGCGCGAGCCAATTACATGGAAAAGACACTAGCGCTACGAGACAACACGGTATACACGGATGCTGCCACGTACACACGACTAGGAAAGCGCACGGCCACGGCAGTGCTGGTGGACGGCGATGGTAATCTGCTCACATGTGTGACGGCAAAGGCAGCCAGCACAGCAGAGGCCGAAGGAATTGCCATGGTGCTGGCGGCAGTAGAAGGATATAGGACAGGCAGGCCTCTAAACATCTTAACAGACTCGAAGGAAGCATGCAGAAATTACACGAGGGGCAGGATTAGCAAAGCCGCCCTCAGAATTCTTGGCGGAGCCAACTTCGCTGAGAGGAACGTTACGCACAAGTTAATCTGGATTCCGGCCCACGCAGGCATAGAGGGTAACGAAAGGGCAGACAGCCTAGCTCGAGAGACCACGTTCCGAGCAGAGCTGTCGGACGTCCCGAAGTATCACCCACACGCTTGTGAAGGAGGATACACAGAAATCTTAAACTTATACAGAGGGACGAGAGCCAAATATCCCCCACCGCACAAAGCTCTAACGAAGGAGGAAGCAACGAGTTGGCGCAGATTGCAGACAAACTCCTTCCCAAATTTATACATCCTAAACAAAATGTACCCAACACAATACAGAGACACCTGCCCATGGTGCGGGGCCACACCCACACTATATCATGTCACATGGGAATGTTAACACAATCAATCATTCCACCAACACAATAACCCGAGTACGGAGCAATGGGAGAGTCGGCTTGCCAGCTGCGAGCTCACGGCCCAAAGGGCCTTAGTGCAGCACGCTAGTGAGGTAGCTAGGCTCAGTGGAGCCTTGGAACAGGGGCCCACCCTTGCCGGAAGAGGCTCCAAGTCGCTGGCGCCCAAGAAGACAACGGAGACCTCAGGACACTAATTCGGTGAAGGAACCAAATAAAGTTTCTCTCTCTCTCTCCGTGCTTTCGCTGACCACGGTGATGCACATGAAGAAGACCTTTTCTTCCCAAAACATTGAAATGCAGCTCCAGCAGAAACAGCGATCTGTAGTAAAAACAAGCAGTAACCTTTAGTTTTATTTATTTATTTATTGTACATACTTTCAAGGCCGGCAGGCACAACAGAAAGGAGTGGTGGAGTACATTATTTGCAGAACGAAAATAAAAAATAATGAAGGAACTATAAGGCACTTTGAACAGCAAGCTTGAAATTGGTGCTGTCACAAATGGTGACTAAGGAGGCGGGAAGGCGGTTCCATGCAGTGGCGGTTCTTGGTAAGAATGAAGAATGGTATAAATTAGTGCGGCAAGTTGGCACTTCAACTTTGTATTGATGATCGATGCGAGATGAGATGTAACTGGGTCTGGTGAAGAGATTTTCTTTCAGGAAAGGATTGAGGTAGTATATTTTATGAAAAAGACAAAGGCGAGAATGCTTGCGACGTAGTGAAAGGTCAGGTAGATCTAATGTTTGTTTCATGGATGTTACGCTAGAATGACGTGAGTAATTAGACAGGATAAAGCGCGCTGCACGGTTCTGAATGCTTTCAAGTGAATTAATGAGATTGGAATGAGCAGGGTCCCATATGGCACACGCATATTCTAATTTTGGACGGACGAGCGTTTTGAACATGGTAAGCTTTAGTGAGGTCGGAGCGGATGCAAAGTTTCGTCTTAGATAACCTAATGTTCGGTTAGTATTGTTAGTGATATATTCAACATGCATGTTCCACGAAAGATTGCTAGTAATATGCAGGCCAAGATACTTATAAGAGTTAACAACCGACAGGACAGTACCATTAATAGAATAGGGGGGCGGATCAGAAGGGGTAGAGCGGCAGGAGACACGCATATGTTTGCATTTATTTGTGTTAAGCTGCATTTCCCATTTATTACACCAATTTGATACACTAACCAGATCATCTTGAAGCTTACTGGAATCATTAAGGTTAGTTATTTTGTGGTAGATGACGCAGTCGTCCGCGAACAGCCTAATGATTGAGTTAGAGATACAGTCAGGAAGGTCATTAATATAGATGAGAAAAAGCAGGGGCCCCAGTACGGATCCTTGCGGTACACCGGAGGTAACTGAACAAGGTCTAGAGGTATAGTCATTAGCGGTTACATACTGGGTCCTGTTAGAGAGAAAATCCTTAATCCATGCAAATACGTTTGGGTCAATATTAAGAAGAGAAAGTTTGAAAATAAGTAAATCATGAGGAACAGAATCAAAAGCTCGCGAGAAGTCCAGAAATACACAGTCAGTATCAAGTTGCTGATCTACATTAATAAACAAGTCATTGGTAAAGGACAAGAGTTGGGTTTCGCAGGAAAAGAATTTTCTAAATCCATGTTGTGCGTTGTTAAAGAAAGAATTCATCTCGAGGAAATTAATGAGGTGTGAATAAATTATGTGCTCTAATATTTTACTTGGAATGCATGTCAATGAAATTGGTCGATAATTATTGGAGGAATGAGTGTCACCTGATTTATGGACCGGAACCACCTTTCCCACCTTCCAGTCTTTGGGCAGGGTAGAAAGCTGTAGGGACTGGTCAAAAATCTTCGATAAAATAACACTTGAAAAAACTTCAGTACACTTTAGCATTTTTGAATTAATGAGGTCGGGACCACAGGATGAAGAAATTTTTTGATTTCTGATAAGTTTGCCGATGCCAATCCAGTCAAGCGAGATAGGATCCATAGGCGGAAAACTTGGGGACGATAAGAATGGAAATTTTGGATGTACTGATCGCTGAAAAAATGACGAGAAGGTATTATTCAGAATTTCGCAGCACTCGTGAGTTGGAACTGGCACGTCTGATTGGATTAATTGAAGAACATTCTTTTTAGTACCTGCAACAATAGACCAAAACTTCCGTGGGTTAGAAACCAGAAACGAGGGCAGAGTATTATTTAGGAATGTGTTTTTGGCACTGGCTGTTGCCAAACAATATTCACTGGCAATGCAGTGATATCGAGACCAATGATCAGGATGATTTGTAGCTTTAGCGCGGCGAAACACCCGTTTTTTTTTGTTGCGCAGGCGCTTTAGTGCATTATTAAACCATGGTGATCGGGGGTTAGAAGGCACTCTTCTTTTAGGTACGTAGCGGTCAATTATCGATAGAAGTTTGTTTTTATAGAGAGACCAGTTTTCATCAACTGTTCGTTGCGAAAAGTTCATTAAGTAGTTCGTAATGAAAGACTCAAATTCGGCTGTTATTGACGAGGCATCAGCTCTGTTGTAATCTAGTATAATCTTCGAGCTTTTTTTAGTAGTAACATGCGCGTTAAGAGTGAAATGGATCATTACATGGTCGCTTATACCTTGCAGGAACGTTAGAGGTGAAACTAAGTTGGGGGCAGTGGTAAGAATGAGATCCAGGATATTGGCAGAAGTCAGTGTAGTGCGCGTGGGGTAGTGCACAAGTTGAATAAGGTTAAAATCGCGGCACAGGTCCAAAAATTCTAAAAATTGAGGACAACTCTGTTTCACAACTACGTCATCCTTCGACCACACAACATTGGGAAAATTAAAGTCCCCTAGTACAAACAAGGGTGATGTGGGGTATCTAACAATGAGGTTATTAATCACATCATGAAGTTCATGGCAAAACGAAATAGGGGCAGTGGGTGGTCTATAACAGGCACAGAAAATAAACTCGCGATTGGAAATGACAACCCGTACACACACAAGTTCTAATGACGATGTAATCGGAATGATGTGAGAAACAAGAGTATCTTTGACACCGATAAGAACTCCCCCTCCTGATCGAATGTCGCGGTCATATCGGTATAAACTGTAAGTGTTTTCGCAATCCAGTATTTCACTGCTGCTTATTTTTGCTGACAGCCACGTTTCCGTAATGATAACAATGTCAGCAGAACAGGAATCAATGGTTGATGATAAAGCTATGCGTTTGTTGAGTACACTTCGTGCATTAGTGAATAGTATTGATAGGCTTTTGACATTTTGGTGTACGGCAGATAGCTATGAAGAATCATTCCCCTGGGCGGCAGCGGACTCAGGTACGGCGGCTGGCACGTGTGAAGGGGGATACATTTCACAGATGCTATCGGTGGCTGCGCAGTAAACGTATGTTTTTTTGTTAATGATTAGTTTATTATAACGAAGTGTAAAATTCTGTTTGCTGGCATTTCCGAAGTCTATAAGTCTCTTACGCAATCGCCTGGTATTTTTGCAGAAATCCTCACCTACAGATACACCAGAGCCCTTTAGCTTTGCCCTCAAGGAAAGGATGCGTTCTTTAATCTTAAATGCCGAGAACATAACAATTATGGGGCGGTTTTTATTCGCAGAAAACGACCCCAATCGGTGCGCTCTAGATACAGCCGTGTCTGGAATAGAAATATCAAAATGCTTTGACAGTATGTCCCGAACTCGGGTTTCAGACTCAGCCCAAGTCTCTGTGGGACTGTCAGCGATACCGTAAAAGAGCAGGTTATCCCTCCTTGATTGATCCTCAAGGTCGTCAAGGCGAGAGGCAAGGACACTGTTCTCATTTTTGACTGCTTCCTTGACTGCTTCCTCGATTTCGGCCATAGGTGGCGAGTTCTCGAAATTCTCTACAAAGGATTCTACTTTAGTTAGCCTGGTAGTTAAATCAGATACGGTTTGAGCGAGTGCGTCTTGTTTTTGTTTAAGTTCACCTAGTGCACCCATAACTTCGGCATGTCTCGAGTCAATTTTAGACGACAGGTGGCTGATTACCGCAAGTAATTGTGTATACTGTGCACTAGAATCATTGAGAGGCCCGGGATTCGTCTCGACATCGCCACAAACCAGTAATGCCCTTGCCACTAGTACACAATCACAAAAGCATTGGAATAACACACTTGGGCACGGGATAAGCAGCAAACACAGATTGTTCGATCGCTTGCTAAGAAGTGATGGTTTTTTACCAACCTGCATGTAAAACAGAAACGGGTTTCTGAGCGACGAATGCATTGTCGCCGCCATCCCGTGCCCACTGAAGGCCGAAGTCGGATCCGCCGCCCTTTTGTATTATCCCAGTTGAGCGCCAAGCAGCGTGGTCACCACTGCCAAGTGGTCAATCAATCAATCAATTGCTCAATCAATCAACCCGTCATTCTCTTTGTAAACCCCTATTCCTACTGCAATTGCGTGCTGAATGCAATGCGAGAAATACAGGTTTTTGTACCTTTGCTTGTCAGTGATTGTACTGCTACACTATACATCTAAATCGCTCGTTTTCATTTCGGCCTTTCTTTTTTATTATTATTTTCTTTGTCATAGGATGGAAATGTGATTGGCATCAACACAATGAAAGTCACAGCAGGAATCTCCTTTGCAATCCCTGCTGATTATGCGATGAACTTTCTGGAAGAGGCATCAAGGAAAAACCGTGAGTAAAAATTACCATACTTGATTGCCTACTCCAGGACTTTTGGTCGAGATTGAATTAACTGAAAAATCGAATTAACTGGAGTGAAACTAATGGAAGTCTACTGTACCTTGCTTGAAATTTTCTTCTGCGTTCATTTTAACAGTAAAAGGAGTTTCATGGGATGGTAGTTTTAAAGAGATAGACGGGTGTTTAGAGCATAAATCGAGATAGCCATGATGATATAAAAATTGTTTCGTATTCACTTAAATGGCACCATTTTCCTCATTAAACTAAAATTTATACATATAATTGTTTGCAACAAATCATTAAAAATTACCTTTGGCGCCCTCACGTAGCAAAACCATGACAAAAAAATAGAATGCCCTATCACGTGACCTTTTATTAGTGTACACGGCTCCTCGGCCTATTGCAGATATTGAAATGCCATATGCATTTTTTTATTTATTTATTTTTTATTTATTTATCATACCCTCAAGGTACGGTTGTACATTGCAGAGGGGAGGGGCAAAGTAAGTAAATACAGAGGCAAATCACAAAATAAGGAAGGAAGGCAAACAACATGGCAAAAAACATCGTATACAAGATAAGAATGGTAAATAGAAACTTGTAAGCGTGGCAAAAATACATGGCGTAACAAAATAAAGAAAGGAAAGAACATACGATATAAAAATACAAGCCAAAATGTAAAACAATGACATAAAAGCAGTTATCATACAGAACAAGCAAACGCAACAATAATTTATAACATGAAGCTTTGAAGTGTGCTTTTAAAGTTATTGGTGTCAAAAATGCTTGTAAGTAATGCGGGTAAGTTATTCCAATCTTTGCTCGTTTGGGGAAGAAATGAATATGAAAAGCCGACGGTGTTGCAGTGCGGAATGTTTACCTTTTGGCGGTGGTCTATGCGAGATGAAATGTATGGTGGTGGTTGGACAAAAATAGAACGTAAATATGTGTTATGGTAGTAGATTTTATGGAAAAGACATATGCGAGGTAGTTTTCTACGGGTTGATAACAGCGGGAGGTGAAGGAGAGCTTTCATGTTAGTGACACTCGCAGTTCTTTGGTAGTTGGTGAGAATGAAACGGGCTGATCGATTCTGTATTGCCTTTAGAGACTGTATGAGGGTGTCATGACCAGGGTCCCATACTGATGACGCGTACTCTAGTTGTGGGCAAATGTAAGTTGTGTACAATAAGAGTTTTAGTGATGATGGTGCTTGAGAAAATTTTCGACGAAAGTATCCCAGTGTGCAAGTGGCCTTGGATGTTATGTGATCAATGTGAGTTTTCCAGGATAGATTGCTGGCAATGTGAACCCCCAAGTATCGATATGATGTTACACATTCTAGTGGGATGTTATTTAGCGTATACGTGGGGCAGATGACGTTAGTACGAGAAATCCTCATAGTCTTACACTTTCTAATGTTTAATTCCATGCGCCACGTACGACACCACTCATTTATGTTATTGAGATCCTCCTGAATTAGTAGAATATCTGAAGAATTAGTTATTTTACGATACAAGACGCAGTCATCCGCAAAAAGACAAATGTTTGAGGAAACGTGAGTGGGCAAGTCATTAATATTATTTAAGAATAATAAAAGACCGAGCACAGACCCTTGCGGGACGCCGGAGTCAACTGGGGCTAAAGGTGAGTTAGCGTCATTAGTGGTTACAAATTGAACACGTGATGTCAGAAACGCGCGAATCCAATTAATTACGGAGGGGTCTATGTTTAGAACACCTAATTTATAAAAAAGCGATGCATGGTTCACTTTGTCAAATGCTTTAGAGAAGTCAAGAAATATACAATCTGATAAAAAACCAGAATCTAAATTGGCATGTAGGGCATTAGTGAAGAGGATAAGCTGAGTGTCACAGAAGTTTTTACGGAATCCGTGCTGCATAACTGTGAAGAAGTTGTTATTTTCAAGAAAATTAACCAGATGCGTGTATATTATATGCTCCATAACTTTGCATGGTACAGATGTAAGTGAAATAGGTCTATAGTTGTGTGGATCATGGGTTGGTCCGGTTTTGTGAATGGGGATTACTTTGCCAATTTTCCAATCATACGGTAAGGTGCCAGAGTTGTAAGATTGTGAGTAAATGCATTCTAGTAGGATTGAACAGTATTCCGCTGTGTTTTGTAAGAATATAGTGTTAATTTCATCTACCCCACATGATGCTTTAGGTTTTAAGTTTTGTACTATGGCTTCGATACCAGTTGAGTCGTATAAAGTATAAGCTTTCTTTTTGTAACTTTCAATGTAAAGCTAAATCTTTGATTGTTATGTGTAGAAAAGTGGCGCCATGGCCTTCAAGGTGGGGCAACATGTGTTGTCGCCCAGTCTCAGGGGCCATAGTGGGGCGGTGAAAACTTGCTTCTACGGCCAGTAGAAGGCACCACATTGCCATTAGCTAGCGCTGTAATTTACAGCAGCCACAGATGCAGCAACTTATTGCAGCAGCATAATATTTTCAGAGAGGCTGAAAAAGTAAAAAAGTGAATCGTTAATCAAGTTGCACTTACTGCTTCAATATCCACCCAGTGTTCTCCTATCCCAATGAGCCAGGTAGGCTATAAGTCTTGCTCTCAGTTCTCAGTGTTGCTGGCATCGGCCTCCTTATTTATTTCTTTTTCAGATTGTTCACGTCGAAATCTTCTGCTTGCAAAATTTTTGCACACTTTTGTAGTAGCCGTTGCAGGTAGAAACACTACCGGGGATGGGCAATTCATTGCACCGTAAAACATTGGTTCCTTAAAATGTGATCGCCACTCCCTTTATGCTCCAGTAGCTTTTCCAATCATTTTTGCCAGCTGCATGTACTTCACTGCTGTGTTCAAAAGCCATTCCGCTGATATCATGCTGTATTATTGTGTGTTGGTGGTATGCAGAGGAGGAGACATCAGCTGAGCGATGGTACCTGGGCATCACGATGCTGACGCTGACACCTAGCCTTATCCTGGAACTGCAGCAGCGTGACCCTATGTTCCCGCATGTCACAAATGGGGTCCTTGTCTGGAGGGTCATGCTGGGCTCGCCTGCAAACCTGTACGTAGGAATCTGATGATACAGGGTGGGTCCGGAAAGTAATGCAATTATAATTTTTTTTCCAGCGCTGCTATTGGACGTACCATGATTAGATTGGTTGGGTTAGGTGGGGGGACTGTTAGCTTTTCATCATTGCCTAGTACAGTGTGCTGCAAGCTCTGGGAGCATCAGGATTGCTGTTTCCGTGAACTTCCTGATAGTGCTCTGTCACGACGTGGGATGGCATCCGCACACGAACTACGCAATCAAGTTCTGTGCTAAACTCAATAAGAGTCTTGCTTATACCTACCAAATGATTCAGCAAGCCTACAGGAATTCTGCTTTGTCATATTCTCAAGTTTCACGGTGATTGAAGGCACTTAAAGGGGGCCAAGAAGACGTGGGTGATGAATCCCACTCTGGACGGCCATCAATGAGCAAAAGTAACAAAAATGTCTCGTGTTCGTTATCTTGAACACCGACCGTCGAATGATTGTGCGGATAATAGTACAGACTCTCAATATTCCGAAAACCACCGTGCACGACATCGTGTGCGACAATTTGAACTAGCGGATAGTGTGCACCAAGCTGGTCTCCAAACTGTTGACTGATGACCACAAGAACAACCGAGTGGTGATCATGAGCAAACTTTTAGAATGGGTGCAGATTGAATCTTATTTTTTCTACAGGCTCATTACCGGCGACAAAACATGGGTATTTGGCGCTTTGTCTCAGGATCGTATTCAAAGTTTCGAATGGCATACCTCGGAGTCTCCTCGCCACAAGAAAGCAAGAATGAGCAAGTCGAAAGTGAAAACAATGCTAATTATCTTTTTCGACGCCAAGAGTGTGTTTTACAAAGAATTCATACCTCAAGGGCAGATAGTCAATGCTGCCTACTACGTGGATGTGCTCGAGAGATTGAGAAAAAGGGTCCTGCAAGCGCAAAATGATATCGCCGATACCTGGCAGTTGCACCATGACAACACTCCCAGCCGCACTTCTCTGGCCATACGGGGGTTCCTGGCCAAGCATAACTTGGTGACGCTGCCCCAGTGCCCCTATAGTCCCGACCTGGCTCTGGCGGACTTTTTTCTCTTCCCGAGAATCAAGAGTGCCCTGAAAGGAGTCCGTTTTGGGACCATAGAAGCCATCCAAACCTCCATGACAAAGGCTCTAAAAGAGGTTCCCGTCGACGCTTTTCAGGATGCATACAGTGCATGGCAGAATCGCTGGCAAAAATGTGCAAGTAGAGACTACTTCCAAGAATTCTAAACATTTGTAATATCTTGGATAAACATTTTTCTATCGATAAAATTGCATTACTTTCCGGACACACCCTGTATTATCACTTGCCAGCTGCAGTGCTCTATCGTATAAGCTTTCGCTTCATGATTAAACATTTTATTGTCTGCTATGTAACCTTATCGCAAATATGTGTATAATGTAGGCACATGCGCGAACAAAAACATAACTCTTGCCCATTGTTGTTTTTGCTACAGCGGCTTTACTAAATGATACATGAAGCAAGCAGCCTGAGCGGCTTTGCAGCTTGAAGCAAAAACCTAGGTCAGACTTCAAGTTGTGTTGCTCTTACCTTTTCATGCAAGGGCTTTCAACCATAAATAGGCCTTCACCAATGATGTTGCAAGGAATGGAGCACAGACAACACCTGCACATGATGAGAAGCCTGCCCTCTAGAGCTGCAGTCTAAATCATCATCATAATCACCATCACCACCAGCATGCAAGTTTACTGCATCACAGAGGCGCCTTTCAAAGAACTGCATTTGATCTGTACTGCCTGAACCAGTAACATTCCATAGGCACTTGATGAAAAGGCATGTGGTGCAGCCCGCAACATGGGCTGAAAATGATCTGAGTGCGCCTAGTAACAGCTAGGGGCACTGTGGCATCACAAGCCAGAGTATGCTTCTGCATCAAAGAGCATAAGTTCTAAATGTGTCCAGAACGCAGTTACCAATGACAGTAGTGCCCTTCCTTACAGTCAGCAGCCGTTTTTAATGCGTTTGCATTCTTAGGGTACTTGACAGATTTTCTGGGGACTCTCTCTCTCTATCTAGCCATCGATGTATGTTTTTATCTAACTGTTTTCCCGCCGACCTGGGTCACTGTATAGTCCATGCTCGAATGTTTAGAGCATCAGGCTGCTGTGGACAGAGAACAGGGTTCGAAACCAACTGTCGGACCAACTTGAGACTGAGTATATGGCAGTGTGTACATATGTGCCGCTCTTCAATGAAACTCTTGGATGTTGACTTGGAGCACCGTGTATGTGCCGCTCGGTCTGAGCTGGTCTTCAATGACCCTCTTCGATGCCAATTTGTGCCTGTAGGTGTGTGCAGCTCTACAGTGACAAAAGAAATCCTTAAAATTTTTCCGATGTTTGGCTGAATCAAACCCATGTCACATGGGTTCCTTATGGACAGCAACCCAATGATTAAGCAGGCTGTGCCACAAATGCACTGGGTATATGCCGCTCTTCATTGAACCTCTCGCCAACTTGGGTCATTGTGTATGCGACACTGGGTGTGCGGCAAGTGAGGGAGAAATTCTTGGGGACCACGCGCAGACTTCTTGGCAGCGCCATTAGTAGATGGCACAGTGTGCTTAGAAAAAAAAGGGCTAGAGGGGAGCCCAGCTGCCGCTCGACGCGTTTCTCAATGTTTGCACGCACCAGCATGCCATGCATTTCAGAGGCCGTGTGCAGACTTTGCGGCAGCGACACTAGATGGCGCCAATTGCTCTTAAGAAAGCATGAGTGGGCACAGCGGACCAACTGCGGGCATGTGGCCTCACAAGCCTTTCCTCTGCTTTATGCAGGTGCTCGTTCTTGGTTTGACCGGAGCGACGTATCACCGAAACAGTTATTCTACCGGATCTTCAAGCTGCCAAAATGTGCCTGTTCCTTCAACGTGTTTTCTTAACACGTCAGCAACGATGGAGGCTTATCACGAAACACCTTCCTTCCACGTCACGCCAGCTCTGGTGCCGCACACTCCAACCCTAGCACCACCCTACACATCATGTGACATCAGTGGGCTGCTATACAAAAGGACGACTGCAGCTGCACAATTTCAGTGGGCACGGCGGACCAACTGCGGGCATGTGGCCTCACAAGCCTTTCCTCTGCTTTGTGCAGGTGCTCGTTCTTGGTTTGACTGGAGCGACGTATCACCGAAACAGTTATTCTACCGGATCTTCAAGCTGCCAAAATGTGCCTGTTCCTGTCGTGTCCGCTGCCGGAGCGGTGATACAAGCAAAAGACTGACGCCACTCCGATGTAGCCACGAACCCAAAAAGCCCCGTGTTTATTAGACAGCCACTTTTTATCCCTTTTGCTCCATGACGTCACAGCCTGCGCACATGAGTGCTGAGTCAGATCAGAGAACCGATAACACTACATCTCCCCCCCTTTTTTTTTTACACAACACATAGAAAACAAATGAACCACAAAACAATCAAACAGTATGAAACGTACAAATGGGATGAGTATACAGCACTCAAGTGTAGCCATATCGCTGTGGCGGCCTTATTTCTCGACCGTAGCGTGTCATATAACCACCGGGTCTCCTGTCCTCATATGAAGCAGCAGCCGGCGTTGAATTAAGCACAGAAGGCTCTGCCGAGGCCTTGTTTTCCTCGGATTGGCCTGCAGCGTCCGTAGTCGCAGGAAAGTCATAGGATGGGTCATGCACGCCGGTTCGCTCGCTGTACCGGACCAACGCGCATCTGTTTCTCTCTAGTTCAACCCCGTTGTCTGTCCGCACCCTATAAGACCGAGGCCGCATGGCCCTACTCAACACTTTTGCTGGAATTTTGCTGTCTTTTATCCATACCTGGTTTCCCGGGGTGAGCAGCGGTAGCTGCGTTACCGCATGGCAGCGGTCGTAGTCAAATTTTTGCTTCATCCGCACTTTCTTGTCTTTGTATCGGAGGCTCCTGAGACCACTCGTCATTGACGGTACTAGCTTTTTCGGGTGCACGGGAAGCGTAGAGCGCAACCGTCGGCCCATCAATAGCTGGGCTGGGCTTGTACCCAAAGGACCTGGGGAGTCCCTATAAGCTAGGAGGGCCAGGTACGGGTCAACCGCTTTTTCCAACATCCGTTTTACCGTCTGCACTGTACGTTCGGCAGCTCCATTTGACTGCGGGTACCTGGGGCTGGACGTGACGTGATGAAAGCCATAACTATTTGCAAACAATGCAAATTCTGAGGAAGCGAATTGAGGACCGTTGTCTGTTACGACAAGTTCTGGAATCCCGTGCCTAGCAAATATACTCTTGATTTGCTCAATAACCGCCGCCGAGCTCGTGGAAGATAAAAGGGCAAGCTCTGGATAGTGCGAAAAATAGTCTACGACCACGAGATATGATCTACCATGCAAATGGAAAAGGTCAGCTCCTACCTTCAGCCAAGGCAAGCTGGGGGACTCTGATGGCATCATGGGCTCGGCCTTCTGAACGCGCAGTCTCGCGCACTCTCGACAACTGTTTACCAGAGCTCCTAGCTCAGCGCTGAGACCGGGCCACCACACAGATTCGCGGGCCCTTGCGCGACATTTCACAATGCCCTGGTGACCAACATGCAATGAACAAAGTATTTCACTTCTTAGGTTCTGAGGCACCACAAGACGAGACCCATGCAGAAGCACACCGTCACATATTGTAAGGTGTGCTCTCTCCGACCAGTAAGGGCTTAGCCAACTGCTTACTTTAGCGAGACGTGGCCAGCCCTGCTTACAATACAACCGAAGTTGTTGGCAGGTTGAGTCTTTTTCTTGCGCGAACTTTATTTTGTTCCAATGGGCCGAAAATTTCAGTTTGCTAATGCAGCCTTGTGCATGGCTCGATACTTCACCGCAATCCAGCTCCCCTATCTCTACGTCCGCTTCCGTGCAAGGTGCCCTAGAAAGGGCGTCGGCGGTGCCAATCTGTTTTCCTGGGACATAGGAGACTGAAAAGCGATATCGCATGAGCCTCAATCGGAATCTTTGTATTCTAGGGGGAAGCACATCAAGGGGTGACTGACCGAGTAGCGATACGAGCGGTTTGTGATCCGTCTCAAATTGAAATTCCAGCCCTATCAAAAACCCTTCCAGCCTTTCTGCCGCCCGCGTCAGCGCAAGTGCTTCCTTTTCTATCTGCGCGTACTGTTGTTCTGTCAGCGTTAATGAACGAGAGTGGTACACAACCTGCCGCCTTTCCCCATCTGATTGCACTTGCATGAGCACACAGCCGAGACCGAATGACGACGCGTCGGTGGATACAATAGTGCGCGGCTTAGGGTCGAATTTCGCGACGCATTGCGCCGAAGTGATAAATTCTTTCAGAGTCTCGAAGGATTTTTGCTGAGGCAGGCCCCAGTGCCACTCACGGCCTTTCAAGAGAAGGCTACGGAGCGGTGCTGACATGTCGGCAAGGTTGTTCACAAACCTTGCCAGATAATTTATCATGCCCAAAAACCTGCGTACATCAGCAACATTTGATGGCGTAGCCATTTCGTTTATGGCTCGAACTTTCTTGGGATCCGGGGCGATTCCTGCCGCATCGACCACGTAGCCTAAAAACGCTACTCTTCTGACACAAAAAGAACATTTTGCCCGATTGAGTGTTACCCCCGCTGCAACCAACCTTTTGAGTACTGCGTGCAGCAGTTCATCATGTTCACGCTTAGTAGCTCCGTAAACCAGAACATCGTCCATCAGGTTCACTACTCCTTCAAAGCCATCTAAGATTTCCTCCATTCGCTTTTGAAAGTATTCCGGGGCCGAGGTGATACCGAACGGCAGTCACTGGAAGCAGTACCTACCAAAGGAGGTGATAAATGTTGTTGGTTCTTGACTTTCTTTCGCCAATTTAACCTGGGGAAATCCTGAATTGGCATCTAATTTCGAAAAGTATGTGGCTCCCGCCAATTGCCCCAGTGCGTCGTCTACGGTTGGCAAGACAAACCGTTCACGTAGGACGCTCTTGTTCAGCTGGGTTAGATCCACACAGATTCAAACTTCCCCACTTGGTCTGACTACTGGAACCATTCCTGCACACCATGTAGTTGGGCCATCTACCTTACGAATGACATTGCTTTTGACCATTTTCGCCAACTCTAGTTTGATGGCGTTCTTTAACGGGATGGGTACCCGCCGCGGCACGAAAATTGCAAAGGGGACGGCGCCCTCTTTCATGCGAATGGTGTATTCGCCTGACATCATGCCCAGTCCAGAGAAGAGCTGCGGATACATGTGCTCAAACTGTTTATCATCAACCACATCAAGAAATTTGACTACACCAAGTGCTTCAATGGCTGGGAGCCCTAATAGGACACACTGCAGCGACTCTACAACATACAGTGTTTGTCGCGTTGTTTTGCCTTTCCAAACAATATCTGCTGAAAAACAACCATTCACTTCGAGGCGCTAATTCGCAGCGCTTCTCAAAACCGCTTGTGACCTGTCTATACGAGGTGGTACACCGGGGAAATCGGGCGGAACAACAGTGACTTCGGCTCCTGAATCAATTTTTGCACGTACGCGTACACCATTGATAGACACTTCCGCGTATCTGGCATTTGAGCTGTTCAGTGTCCCAACAAAAAAGTTTTGTCCATCGCCTTCTAGCATAGACACGCCCACCTGGTTGTTTTCTGTTCTCGTGCGACACGCCACGGCGAAATGTCCCTTGATATCACAGTGGTCACACCGCGCTGACCGTGCAGGGCACCGGGCTCTCGGGTGGCTCGACCGTCCGCAGAACTGGCACGCCTGCGTTCGCCGCTGTGCGGTGGCGCCAGGCTCCCAGTTGTTGGACGGCTTCCTCGTTGTTCGTCGGACTACGTCAAGTTCGCCTGTATTCGCCTCGTTGCTGACGGCCCGGAGTTCCAGTTGCTGTCGGGGAACTGTTTCCTTGAGCCTGGCCCTCGCCAGAGCGGTCGCTAGCGTAAGGGTGGCATCCATCTGGAGCGCTTCCGACAGCTGCGCGTCCTCGAGGCCGACCACAAATCTGTCGCGGATCATTCGATCCCGAAATTCTGCAAATTCACAGCGGTCTGCAAGCTCGTGCAGGGCTGTCTCAAAGTTGTCCGCACTTTCCCCGGGTTCTTGCTTTCGTCGATAGAAATTTGCGCTTTCATAGACTATATTCTTCGTGGCCACAAAATGAGCGTGAAACTTTTTCTTCACTGTCTTGTAGCTTCGAGGCTCCTCTTCGGTAAGGCCGAATGTGTGAAAAATTTTGCTTGCCGGCCTGCCCATGGTGTACAAAAGCGTTCGCACCTGGGCCTCTTCCGTTCTGTCGTTGAGCCCCGAAGCGTAGCGGTAGTCGTCGAATGACATAATCCATTCTGGCCATTCGGAAGTCCGGTCAAAGTTGAAGGGTGTCGGTGGTGGGATGGTCACACCAAAAGGAAATCGGGTTAACAGTCCCGAACCTGGCTACGGAGATCGGTCCTTCGGGACCCAGTGCGGCAACACAAACCAGCTCGGAGACGCCGATGGGAGCCCCGGGAAGAGTTTTCTTTTCTCTGTAAGGAGATCGAGTCCCTGGAATGGGTTCACCCCGAGATAGGGATGGTGGCTGCGTAGAGCAGTGCGGCTCTTGCGCTGTCCGGTGCGCTCCTGTCGGCCCTTGAAAATCCGAGTGAGGGAGTGTGATTTTCGTGCCGGACCGTACCCACATCCGCAGCAGGTCTCCAAGGTGAACAGCCTCTAGTCGATAGACCAATGTAGGTAAGGGAAGTCGGCAAAACGGATCCGTAACCTTGGGAAAAGGATTGGCTCTGAGGGCTGAGCCGGTGGCGGGGCTGCCGCTGGCGGAGCCGTCATCGCGCAGATCGAACGTCGGGTGAGCGCCGCAAAGGCAACTAGGATGGGGGGGTCGACCCCACTCCTGACACCATGTTGTGTCCGCTGCCGGAGCGGTGATACAAGCAAAAGACTGACGCCACTCCGATGTAGCCACGAACCCAAAAAGCCCCGTGTTTATTAGACAGCCGCTTTTTATCCCTTTTGCTCCATGACGTCACAGCCTGCGCACATGAGTGCTGAGTCAGATCAGAGAACCGATAACACTACAGTTCCTTCCACGTGTTTTCTTAACACGTCAGCAACGATGGAGGCTTATCACGAAACACCTTCCTTCCACGTCACGCCAGCTCTGGTCCCGCGCACTCCAACCCTAGCGCCACCTACACATGTGACATCAGTGGGCTGCTGTACAAAAGGACGACTGCAGCTGCACAATTTCAGTGGGCACAGCGGACCAACTGCGGGCATGTGGCCTCACAAGCCTTTCCTCTGCTTTATGGAGGTTAGTTACTACTATTAGGGTTGGAGTCGGGCTTGCAGGACGATCGGAGAAACTTGGGGCCACAGGACTAGGTGAGCAGGATTTAATGGCAGTATTTACATTTAAAACATTTTAAGCAAGATACATTGGCAGTCTAGCGCGACTCCCAAATGGAGCCCGCAAGACTAACGTACAGCAAACAGCTTACGAGCACACAGCTCACTAGTACATTCTAGCATGACAACGAGCACTCAGCTCCCGACGACGAGCACACTCTGGCAGCCGGCAATCGCTGCTTATATTCTCTCCGCTTGACGTCATAGTTCGACGTCACCGTTCGAAAGCCCCGTAGACGGAGTCCCAGTGGACGGAAACGTTCATCCAGTCATTGTAAACTAGCCGCCCCCCACAGGACGGCCCACACACACAAGGGCACCCACGTACGAGCCCACACACACAAAGGCACCCACGTTCGAGCCCACACACACAAAGGCACCCACGTTCGAGTGTCCGGAGCCGACGTCGGAGAGCTTCGTAGAACTCTCGGTGCCGCATAGCTCTCGATGCCGACGTCAGAGGGCTTCGTAGAACTCTGCTCCGTCCCGGGTGGCGCTGGCAGCTAGCACATTCCTGAGCTGACCGCGCGCCATGTGGCTGCCGGCCATTCGCAGTTCTTTGAAGTGCGCCCCGTCCGGCCGGATTGGAACACGTGCAGCGGGCTGAAAGCTGGCACGTTGCCGCCCCGTCCGGCCATTCCTAACACTACTCTGCCCCATATAAGAGTGATAGCCGCTGTCTTTTGGTCTTGCTGTGCCCCCGGCGTTCTGTTAGTATTGCTTACGAAATGTACTGTATGTGTTTACTTTTGCTGTGCGGTGACGTTGAGACAAATCCAGGCCCCAATGTTGAAAAAGTGCTGCAAGAAATACTGGCAGGACAAACTAAGTTAGTTGAAGATATGGCGATGCTTCGAACGCAGCAAAACAATATGGAAAAACTTTTTACTGATTGGGGCAATCGTTTCACTGTTTTAGAAAAACGTGTCACTCGTGTTGATGAACTCGAACAAACCGTTAATTCTCTAGAAACCAAGATAGTAGAATTGGAAGATAGGAGTAAGCGTTCCAATTTGATACTATTTGGCCTTCGGGAGGAAGCCACTGAAACAGAAACTGAGCTTAAGCAAAAAATTGTGACTGACATATGCTAAACGTAAATTGCAGCTCGATTGGAAGAATCCACCGTTTAGGGAAGACTGGTAAACAAAGACCCATTATTATGTTCTTTCAGGACATAATATGTTATTAATGTTAATATTATGTTCTTTCAGGAAAAACGTGCAATCTTAAAAAACGCCCACAAGCTAAAAGGCACCAGAATCTCTGTACAAAATGATTATTCACGTGAAACCCTCAGAAAACGTAAATTGCTTTGGGACAGCCCGAAGGCTGAAAAAAAAGAGGGCAAAAAAGTTACTTTGATAAACGTGAAACTGCGGGTCAACAATGAATTTTTTATATGGAATGATGCCACGAACACCAGGATTAAAATCCACGACTATCACAGTACTTCAAAAAACAAATGACTTGCTCCCCCTCAAGAATACCGAATCTTAAATATCAATGCATGCAGTGCTATCAACAAGAGTTCCAATTCGAATTCAACAAGAGTTCTAATTCTTGCGCGTAACCCACGCATTCTCGTCATCACAGAAACATGGCTGCATGACGAAATAGAAGATACGGATGTCTTTCCCTCTAATTACCATGCTTTCCGTCGTGATAGACCTACTAGAGGTGGCAGTGTTGCTATTTTGGTGAGACAAGATATCTTGGCAGTTCTCCCACGTCAAGCTGATAATCTTGAAGTGATCTCTTTAAAAATTTTATGCCATAAAGCCTCTGTTTTGATTTTTGCTTCTACCGTGCTCCCAATTCCGCTCCGCAATTTCTCAATGATCTGCGTGATCACATGGCGTCTTTTGTGCATGACAAAATTTTTCTCATAGGTGATTTCAATCTTCCGTGAATTGACTGGATTCACGGCACTCCTAGCGCTGATGTTAATATAAATAATGAGTAGTTGCGTAACATCATCTTGATGCACAACTTGCAGCAAGTGTTTACTGAGGCAACACGAATTAGTACTACTTCTGCCTCAATACTAGACGTTGTGTTTATTAGCTGGACTTTAGATAATTATTCTGTCTGTGTTGAACATGGCATTTCTGATCATGAACTTGTGGCTTTTTCTGGCCACCTTGATCCTCTCAGATCTACTTATTGTGAAACTATTACTGTAAAAGATTTTTCACGTGCCAGGGATGGATTATCTGGATACTGAATTATACTGACACTGGATTATCTTGACTTTCATCTTAGCGGTTTTGGGGGACATGACACCGTTCAACCTTGGGATGAATTTAGGGTGGCGAGGCCCAGTCAGGCACGTTCAGTGCCTTTTGTCGCGTCCCCCAAGGCATTTCTGTAAGGAATGTCTTGAATAAATGAATAAAGAAAGAAAGAAAGAAAGAAAGAAAGAATATTTGTACGCACTGTATTGACAACTTTATTCCAAATAAAACCAAGAAAACATCTAGAGCTACTCCCTGGATGACGCGTGACATAGTGCACATAAAGAGGAAGGTCAAGCGACTAAGACGACAGGGTATTTCTTGTGACATAGTAGAACCCTACCAAGCAAAATTAAATGAGGCTATCAGTGTTGCTAAACTTCGCTATTACCAGTTAACCCTTCCTAACTTCATCAGAACTGCTCCTTCCATGTTTTGGGGTTATCTTAGTAGAAAAAAGTAAATCAGTTGACCATAATATGCACGAGGGCAATCCTGTCATCGCTAAACAAGATATCGCTGTTCACTTCAATGCTTATTTTAACAGTGTCTTTTTGAACTCGCCTGTTTCCGCTCATGTGAATGGCGTAGCACACAACGATTATTTTAGTTTTATTTCTTTGTCTGGCGTCTTTTCTATGCTTCTGAATATTAAAACAAAATCATCTCCTGGGCCTGATAACCTACCAAACATGTTCCTTCACGGGTACGCTGAAATGCCATCTCGCTTTCTCGTAATTATCTTTCGTGCATCCCTTTCATCGGCGGTGCTTCCTAATGACTGGCTTTCTGCTCGTATTTTTCTGATACTAAAAAGAGGCGATCCATCACTAGTGGCAAACTACCGTCCCATTTCACTAACCTCATCTTGTTGCAAATTTTTAGAACATATTATAGCTTCTGAAATCAATAAATTTCTCGATGATAGAGCCATTCTATCTCCTACGCAGCATGGTTTTCGAAAGGGCCTCTCCACTGTAACCCAATTAACCATTGTAATTCACAGTCTCGCTAGCACTATCGATAAATCAGGGCAAACTGACATCATATTCTTGGACTTCAGGAAAGCATTTGATCTTGTATCACACGCAAAGCTAATAGAAAAACTTGAACATCTCAACATTCCTTCACATCTTCTAAATTGGATTCACGCTTATCTTTCTAACCATACGCAATTCGTAGTAGTTATAATTGTTCTTCCAGCACCCTTCCTGTCACTTCTGGTGTTCCCCAGGGTAGTGTTCTTGGACCATTATTATTTAACATATATATTAATGACATTGTAGACACTGTTACTCAACCCGTACAAATAAAACTATTTGCTGATGACTGTCTCCTCTTTAATGAGATCACTTGCCAACAAGATCAAGTTATTCTAAGCTCCAACCTTCAAGACATACTAGCTTGGTGTGCGTGCTGGGATATGCAGCTTAACATTGATAAAACAGTATTTATGAAGGTCACTAGAAAAATAATAAATTGTCGTTTACCTGTAGCCTAGCATCCAAACCTCTTACGGAGGTGAATGAATATAAGTACCTCGGTGTTACAATTGCCAGTAACCTTAGTTGGAACTCGCACATCTCCATCTTTGCGACTTAGCTTTTAAGAAGCTTTGCTACCTCAGGCATAAATTAAAACACGCTCCTTCTGAAACCCGTATTATCGCCTACACTTCTCTTGTCCGTCCTAAACTCGAGTATGCAGCTATTGTTCGGGATCCCTATACTAAAACTAACATTGATGCGCTAGAAATGATACAGCATAAAGCAGTAAGGTTCATCTTCTCTAAATATCGCTCAAGTGATTCCCCAAGTCAGTTAATGGCTGAACAGAATATTCAGTCTTTGCAACTAAGAAGAAAAATTCACAGGCTTAAATTCCTCTTCTTGCTTCTTGCCCGAACCTTACATAACACCCCTTACTATCGCCGAACAAGACATCGCCACGCTGCCTCATTAACGCCTTATAATGGTAGAACCAATGTCTTCATGTCTTCCTTTTTCCCTCGAACAGTAACAGAATGGAACAGCCTACCTTATAACAAACTTCTCAGCACTGACTCAATAGCGTCTATTACTATCTAATATTAGTGCTTGTTGTTACGAAATCTCATTTCAATTTGTATCATTGTGCAATATTTATTGATTTACGCGTTGTAGTAACTTTGAATTATGCACTCTTTTTTTTTCTATTACATTTCCAGTGTTTTGAAATTGTGCTTGTGAAACAGTGTTTAAATTTGTATCTGCCACTCTCTATGCATTATTTAGGTGCTTTACTTATTATGCATTTGTACTTTTTATTACATTTTTTCCGGAGCTTTTTTTTTTTACTCCTTCGTCCATCTATTGTTTCCTTTTTTTGTATGTACCTTTCCCCTCCTGCCTGGGCCTTCTAAGGCCTGCAGTATTCCTAAATAAATAAATAAATGAAGGAGAAGTTCCGCTACAGTACATGGCCTCACGCATAGCTTGTTTCAACAGTGCCAATACGTTGTGTCGCTTTGTTAATTCAATGCTAAACATATTACCGTCAACAGTCGTCGTGTGATGGGTTCTGCCGAGTTTTTAATTAAAGGAAATGCCACTTATAGGAGCCGGCGTGTTCTTTGTTCATGATTGCCGCATGCAAAGGAAGATTGTGTATCTAGCTCTGAACCATGCATAATTGTCGCAGACTAAGATTCCAGTGAGTGCTTTCAAAGCAAGGAAATTACCGTATTTACTCGCGTAATGATAGCACTCACGTAATGATCGCACCCCTGAATTTTGTTGTCAAAATTCGTGTTATTTTATTTCCCGTGTAATCATCGCACCCCAAACTTGCCGCAGCAATATGCCGTGTGCCAAGTCTAGCTAATAATGATCGCGCTTACCATCTGTCGAATGCCACGTGAACGACTCTTCAACACAAACCAAGCGGTCTCCATGCGCCAAACATTCTTAGCAAGCAAATGCCCCATTTCATTCCTTTCATCACTTTCCGCACTTCCATGACAAAAAAAAAGCTACAACCAAACTTGCCTTTATTATGTGTAGGCTTCATAATAGTTGTGGTCAACGACTACAAAAAAGGCACCTTTCGATTCTTCTCGTCTGCACTCGTGGGCACACAACAAATTGCGAGTGGCAGCGATAGCAGCCACATTTACACTGATACGTTAGTGTACCCTATTCATACACTGACACTTGTAATACAGCTAAGATATTCGCCCACCCTTAGCGGAAACGTGCCTTATTAGGATAGTAGTGAAGACAAATGCCGCAGTTTCCACAGCATGCCCGCTATGTGTTCCTATGTCACTGGCAGCTAAGCGCGCCCGTCTGTTTCTGTCCCCTCAAAGTGCACATGGCTACGTTATTGCCGCAAACTTGCTGATATTAACGATATTATTCATTACTTACGGAAGAAACTGTTTTAATGCATATAATATACTCACGAGAAGAAAAAAAATTGCGTTCGGCGCGTTTGGCTTGCTCCGCTGACTGCCATTTTTGTTTTGCTGTCCTGCACTACATACAGCGGCAGCCACCTATTTGTCAACCTGTTGTCATGCTGCAGCAAATGCGGGGCCGAGGAGCACAGTCGTACCTCACATGGGCTCCTGCTTTTCTCGCTATTTTGTGTGGAACATTGCTTGGAAACAGCGAATTTGGTAACCTCGGATTCCTGAAGTTGCAAGGCATCGTTTGACACCAGCCACGACGCAGTGAGCAGACCTTTACTCGAATAATTGAACCCTGAACATTCTGTGACCGTGCGCTTCAAGATAACCCTAACGCCGGGGCACCAGTGGCACGAGCGCGAGACCAGCGGCTCGCGCCTGCAGGCCCGCGGTGCACGAGCACAGCGCTCTCGCAGCAGGAGTGAATCACGCAGAACCAGCATCTGAGGCGAAGCGCGCCCGCTTTTCAGGAAACAGATGGCCAACGCTTTACAAGAGCCGACAATGGCGCGAATGGAGGTGACCGCGGCTAACTCCGACACCACACCACAGTGGACATACGATGCGAACAGCGGCAAAACGACGGGTAAAGCCCACATCGAGTGGCTACAAGTTTGTCGCAAAGGCAGATCAGCAAAAGAAGACAATAAATCTGCCGAGGAAAGAGCCATAGAAGTCCTGAAACCAGACCCCAAACCTCAAGCACAAGCTCTGCCGCAGCGTCAACGCATGCTGAGGATGCGACCCTTCCCTACTGATGACTTCAAAATCATCTTCCGCCCTCAAGCTGGACTGGACCTCTCGAAGCACACACTCATCGCAGTGACACATGCCATCGGAAGATCCAGCGGTTTGGTCCAGCAAGACTTTCACGATAACGTCCGTGTACAAGTGCAGAAACTGGAGAACGTGATCATCGCGAGCACGGCAAGTACAGAACGAGCTTCCAAATTGCAGCACATCAATGCCATACAACTCGGCGGAACCGTCTATCAAGTAAATCCCCACATTCGACACCCAGACGATGTGTACCACGGAGTTATATACGGCCTCGAACCGGGTACAAGTCCCGCGGAGATTGCTGCCGGTCTTCGAGTGGACTCAAGATACACGGTTCTCGGCGCGCGAATGCTAGGATCTTCAACAGCCGCGGTTATCACCTTCGACGGACAGCACGTCCCTTATTATGTTACGTACCAGAGCGGTGACTACAGATGCAAGCCCTACCGAAAATCCGTCCAATAATGCAGAACCTGCGGCGCCATCGGACACCGACAGGATATCTGTCCTCAGCCGAGAGCCAACTTCTGCTACACATGCGGGTGCGATGGAGTCACGGGAGAACACGATTGTCACCCGAAGTGCAAGATTTGCGGCGGAGACCACAAAACGGCAGGCAAGGAATGTAAGAAGAAGCTCCGTAACAACCCGCCTCCCTACCAAGTAAGAAGACAGCAGCTTGACAACGCTCGCGCCCGAGAGAATCACTGGAGCTCGAGCACCGAAGACTTCCCCGCGCTGGTCACCACCTCGGACAGCTCACGGGAGCCCTCGCCTCGACAAAAACCTGGCCGGAGACGCTCTCGCTCTATCCTAAGATCGGGCTCTACATCCCGCTCTCGGTCACGGTCTCGGTCATGGTCTCGCTCCGTTAGGCGAATCACTTACGTCGCCGTGGCGAACGGAAGCAGCGCCTCGAATTCCTCACGCAACCCGAGCACTTCGGGCGAGACAGCGACGATACCGACTCTTGAACATAAAGTACAGGATCTACAGAGGACGATACAACAACAACCGGTAGCCGAGTGCAAAACGTCAGATCTCGAGGAAAAAGTAGCGAAGAAAGTAGAAGCAAGCATACTAAAACAGGTAGAAGCTAGAATAATGAAGCGGGTAGACGAACGGCTGCAAGCACATGAAGCGAAGATTCTTGACCTTGTTGAACGACGCCTTCAAGTCTTCGAGGAAACCCTCACTACAAAACTTCTCGCATCAGCAGACGGAACCATACAGACAGTGGTAACTAAAATCATGGAAAAGGTAGAGCCACTAATCCGTACGGTCACCACACTCGATGCCAAACTGGATGGCTTCATGGCACAACAACACAACTTCATGACATATGCTTAGAAGAATTTCGTGACTCATGAACATCTGGCGGAGCAGTTAGGAACCAAGCGCAAAGGACGAAAGACAGCACGAGAGGAATCCAAGGAGGATTCTAGCTCGACAACACCAAACCACCTACTACAGGTGGAGCACAAGCACCAACATGGCAGCTCCCAAACGTAGACATACCGAGCCGCTTCCCACCCTCTCCATTTGGCACTGGAATTGCAGATCCTATAGACCCCGCTCGGCCAACCTGCAAGAATATTTCAAAGCAAACAGTCCGGACATAATTGCGCTACAGGAAACCAACACCAAGAAAATAAAGCTTCCCGGCTACAACACTATGGCACACACTGCCCGCACCGCAATTCTTGTCAAGAAGACACTAACCGCACAGCCTCACGAAATTGAAGACACTGAAATCGAACACACCATAGTGGAGGTGTTGCCGACTCGCAAGAATCAATAGAGCCTATACCTGGTCAATCTCTACAGCCCGCCGCGGGAGCAGCTACTCCACTACGACCACTTCGTCCGGGACCTTCGCAAGAACGTTAATGGCAACCGGCTTGTTGTAGTAGGGGACTTTAACACCCCACACGCGGCCTGGGGCTACCCCAATACCACCAAGAACGGGGCACGGGTTCACGATGCCGCACAGCAGCACAGTCTTACGTTATGGAATGACCTGCTCCAACCCACCCGCGTGGGCAACAGCGTGTCGAGGGACACCAATCCTGATCTCACGTTCACTCGAGACGTGCGAAAGGCCACGTGGACCTGACTCCCGGACTCGCTAGGGAGCGATCACCACATAATTCAAATCGAGGTTGAACAATCCCACCGCGCGTCCAAGACAGGAAAGGCACGACTCACTGACTGGAACACGTATAGGAATGAGCTTGACAACGATTCGGACATCAAAAACATTGAAGCTTGGCTGAACGGTATTGTAGGGGCGGCTGACGGCCACACCAGGACGATTCAACTAGATGAGGACAATCCGGCGGTTGATAATCACCTGCTGCACTTATGGTAGGCTCGGCGATCGCTCCTCAAACGTTGGCGACGCCAAAAGCTCAACCGCAAGCTCCAGCGCCGAATCGCCCTATTAAGCATGCAGGCACAGGAGTACGCTGAACAGCTGGCGAGTCAGAACTGGCGATCCTTCTGCGGCCAACTTCAAGGGACCCTCAGCACAAAGAAGACTTGGCATATACTTCGAGCCCTGGTCGACGACACCCACACCAAAACCCAACAAAGACATACGATTCACCGACTAATCCACAACTATGGCGGCACAGAGGATCAGCTACTCCAAGAACTTCAGACGAAGCTACATGGCTCAGCTAACCCACAAACCACTGCCACCAACCTTTCCACCCCCAGGGAGTACCAAGGAGTGCCGAACGAAGAGCTAGATCAGCCTTTCACACAGGCAGAGTTACAGGCGGCCCTCTCTAGGCTAACACGCAATACGAGCCCGGGCAAAGACAGAGTCACCAACAAGCACCTTCGACAGCTACCCCCTCGGGCGCTGACGGCTCTCCTGCGGTACTATAACGACTGCTGGATGAAGGGCGAGCTACCAACAGCCTGGAAACACTCGGAGGTAACCATGGTACCCAAGCCAAACAAACCCATCTCCATCGCAAATCTCCGCCCCATCTCACTTACATCCTGCGCCTGGAAACTGCTTGAACACATGGTCAATGAGAGGCTCACCACATATCTCGAGGAAAATGATCGCTATCCGCACACCATGTTCGGCTTCCGCCAGATGCTTTCCACGCAGGACGTCCTCTTCCAGCTAAAGGAAGATATTCTTGACCATTTGAGCAAACACAGCAAGTCTTCCATTCTAGCACTAGACGTAAAGGGCGCCTTTGATAACGTGAGCCATGAAGCCATTCTCCGTAACCTAGAAGATATCGGCTGCGGTGCTAAAACATACGCCTACATGCGCGCTTTCCTCACCAACCGTGCGGCCACGGTGGGGATTGCCAACCTCCGGAGCAAGGCATTTCACCTACCTAACAGGGGTACACCACAAGGTTCGGTAGTCTCGCCACTCCTCTTCAACGTGGCCCTCCTCAAGCTTCCGCGCCTCCTAAACACCGTCCCAGGGATATTCCATGCTCTATATGCAGATGATATCACACTGTGGACGAGAGGCACGAGCACGGGCGAACAGGAGACCCGTCTTCAGGAGGCGGTCAACATCATCGAACGATGCCTCAACACCTGCGGCCTCCACTGTGCCCCGGATAAATCCGAGCTGTTAGTACTCGGAGCACGCACCCGGGGCCAGCCCCCAAGCCACGAAGCACCGGACCCACAAGTCCTTCTTCAGGGAGTCCCTATACCGAAGGTAGACTCACTTCGAATTCTCGTAGTCCATATACACAAGGACGGGTCCAGCTCCGCCACACTCCCTAGGCTACACAACACCGTGGCACAGCTTACTCATCTGACACGACGGGTGGCCAATCGCCGCAATGACCTCAAAGAGCACGACACCTTGCAAATGGTACAAGCCCTCCTTTACAGCCGCATTACATACGGAACTCCTTACCTCAACCTGAAGACAGCCGAGAAACAAAAGCTAAACCTTCACATACGAAAGGCCACAAAGCTCGCCCTAGGACTACCGACAACCGCCTCCACTGACCGATTGCTTCGCATGGGAGTTCACAACTCCTGGGAAGAACTCGCGGAAGCGCACCTCATCAACCAGATCGAGAGACTCAAGCTAACAACCACAGGCCGAGCAGTCCTCCGACGCACAGGATACGTAACCAACCCAGAACACGATGACGAATGTAAGGAAAAGATCACGTCGAAGCTCCGGGAATGTTTACAAGTTCTTCCGATACCTCGAAACATGCATCCGGAACACCATCGAGGCAGACGGCTCGCCAGGGTAAACGCCATCAGACGCAAGCACTGTAATGACCCGCAGGCACGCTACGTGGACGCAGCCAAGTATCCGGGCCGAAATGCCTTCGCCATCAGCGTCACAGACCACAAGGGTACGACACTGGCATTCGCGACCATTCTCGCCAAACGTGCCGACACAGCTGAGGAGGCCGCTATAGCACTCGCCACCCACACAAGTGAGCATGCCATAGTGGTCTTCACCGACTCTCAAGCAGCAGCACGTAACTACATGAAGGGCAGGATCTCTATAAAAGCGATCAACATACTGAAACGTGGCGACACTCCTCCCCCCCAAACCTGCATCATGTGGGTTCCGGGACATGAGGGACTCGAGGGGAATGAAGCGGCACACGCCGCGGCCCGCGCAAGCCTCTACCGGGCCTCCCCGCACGAGAATCTAGGCATGTCCCCAGCGGAGGAAACAGAAACAATACCGTTAACTTATCAAGCACTACTGCAGCACTATCGCCTTGGACGCAGGTTATACCCTCCACCACATCCAAAACTAACGAGAAACGAAGGCACTGACTACAGGCAATTCCAGAGCAATACCTTTACCCATGGAAGCTTACTGCATCATTTCCACCTGACGCTATACAGCTACACCTGTCCACACTGCAACGTGCCAGACAGCCTGGCGCACCTCCTACTGCAATGCAAGAAAACCCGAGAAACCATCACAGCGGCACCACTAGTAGCCCCAGCAGACACAGGCCAAAACTTCCTCGCTGAAACGTGGGAGGCTGCGATCTCCAAGCCTGACCTGGTCGACCAGCGCGAACTAGTTGCCCGGGCCTGGAGGGCGAACCAAGCCAGAGGGTTCCTGGAATAAGGGACCCTCCCACCTCGACTGACAAGTCACTACTTCAAATAAAGGTTTCATTCTCTCTCTCTCTTGCGGGAAATTTAACCCGCACAATGATCGCACCCCTGAATTTGTGTCAATTTCTTTTTGACAAAAAAATGTGATCATTATGCAAGTAAATACAGTAATTTTCATGGAACTGCTAATTATGAGGAAACCTAGCACACTCATCCTGTTTTGTTGGTTTAGGTTCACTGTTCAGCCAAGTTAAACGCACATGTGAGGAGAAACTGCTCCAGAGAATGTACTTGATACCACACTTTTTAAAACTGACTTCATTTAAGTAAATCGCTAGAGAGAGGTGCATCTATTAGAAGAAATTCAGATGTCGAATCGCCAAGTATAAATGCGATTGTGAACCATTGTGAATGGTGCTCTTCGGTTCATTTTCTGCAAATGGTGCAAATAGTTGTGCTTGAGGAAGTTAGCGAAGAACTTTGATTCCAATTTATGGCGAACCATCCGTGATTACCTGTCCAAGCATGAACTTATAATGCATAGATGGCACACTTCTGAAGTGGAACACGAATTATGTAACAACACCACAATGAAAAATAATTCTGCAAGAAAATGTTCAACAGGCACATTTAAGGCCAAGTAAGGGAATGTGCAAGCCAATATCGGCAACACTGTCTGCAACGAATAACCAAACACGGTGTTTAGATCAGAGCTCGACGGAGCCACGACAAAGTAGGCCAAAGGACAATGATGACTAAACGTGTGTCGTCGAGTTCGTTGACACTAGTTTGGCAGTTGCTGTTTGTTGGAAGAAAGCCCTATTGCAGCCAAAAATTTTTCAACCAATAAACGACTCGCTTACCATCGGCGTCAGTTTTATGCCATCTGTGCCAGCAGGACAACCTAAAATTGTTTTGGGATTCTGCTATATGTATGTTGCAATGTGATCAGAAGAAAACTCTCATAAAGCCTTCACATCATCTTTTGCTAACTTGTTTGTCTAAATAGGCTGTTTCATATGATCCGCCACATGGCTGTCAGCCAAAAGCAACGTTCAGTAATACATTCGACCCTGAATATATCGAACTCAAGGATAATCGCGAAATTTTTCTAACTGTGAAATGCGTACAGTGAAGTCTCAATAAAGTGAAACCTCGTTAAACCTTAGTTGGCTGGAGCTCGTAAAAAGTATGTACTAAACGTTATTACTGCCTAACCAAAATACCTTGAGATCACCCACTTACCTGTCAAAAACGGAACTCGGAGAGAGTGCGATGAAAGGTCAAAAACATCGTGTTTATTCACTTCGCGCGAAAAAAAGTCTGTTATTTTTGTTTGATGCCGCAGCGGCCTCAAACTTACTGAAGCTGCAAGCCAGCTTTTTAGCTGGCCCCCTCTTCTCGAAAGAGGGGGCTGGATGATTGCTCATTGGCATTGCATGTTCTCCGTGCACGGGCGTGGTAGTGCTGCACAAGACGCAAGGTGCCTTTTTCATTGTGGGGTGCTGTTTTCGTCACGACGATTGCATTCATGAGACTGATGTAACGCGCAGCTTCTGCCACTGTCGGGTCTGAATCGCCCTTGCTGTCGCTTTCCGTGTCATCCTCATCACTGTCGTTAGGCGACACTTGGGCAACAGAGGCAACGATGGTGAAAAGTCTAACCTCATAGCCATCCTTTCGCGGTCGCTGCAGCGCTCCCAAGCAACTTCTTCGTATTCCAAATGCCACACTCTGCAGTAAACGGTACATCGCCGTCACGTGCCAGCACCGACTTCTTCGTGCCACATTCAATTGCACGAACGATGTCCAATTTTCCTTGTGTACTGAGCACCCGGTGTTTTTTATCCGAGCTTCGGCACAATGCATGTCCTTGCTTGCATGAACAAGACGTTCATTTGAGGGATCGCCAGCCATTCGTGCACTGGCACGAGTAAGAGCAGGCGTGAGAGAGAAAATGTGGGGGCTTTTGCTTCTTGAATATATGACTGCCTAGGCACTACGGAGGAGGTTTCTTAGCGCATGTTGTATGCGTTTGTCCCCTAGGCATGCCGGCATTGCCGAGTACGTTTAGGGCCGGTTTAGACTCGAGCCACCCATCGCCGCAAGCTGCACCGCAAGCGAGGCGGTCCGCCAGTAATGGTTGAACTGACATCACGAGAGGCGGTCGTGAACTTTTTGCCTCCAAGTGGCAACCGCACAAACATGGCGCTGGTTCAAAGCGAAGCGCAGCATGAGGCCTAGTCCCCTAGGCTGCGACAGCAGTTTGTTTTTTGCATGGTTTATTGTGATCATTGCAGGAGCTATTCAGCACTTGCAAAGCTATTTGTTGAATGCAGCAAGCCACTGTACCCTTCCTAACTTCTTCAGTATATGCGATCGCCAAAGGAAACAGACGGATGTGTGTTATGTTTACGCGAGGGTCAGAAGGGATGAGTGCGATGATTTCATGGTTTTGGGCCGTTTTTTGCGTGTGCATTATAAGCGCGAAGGCCCATCACATACACCTGCTTCTAAGCATGACACATGTTCGGTACATGCCAAAATGAAAAGATTGCGATTGCCCACCTCAGCGTATTGTGTTCATAAGTGTTGTGTGTGCCCGCTTCATCGATACGAAGATTGTATGTTTGTGTTTAAGCAGTTATGATACGAAATGTAGCGATGAGCTTCATTGTCGTGTCACCGCAGTCATTCGTAATGTGCTGTTTGTGTCTTGCTTTGTGTGAGCTGTGTTGCGGGCTGCGATGCGCATTGGTGACCGCAAACACGTACAGAACGTTCGAGCGCTAGGGTTCTTACTTTTACGAAGCATAAGTGTACTGTGATGTGCACATGCAATGTGTCACAGTGGTGCTAGGCTTGTATAAGTGTTCGTTTTATGCAATATGCATATGTTCTGAAGTGAACCGTGCATAAGCGTTGCAGGCGAGTTTTGGTTCTGGCCCTTTCTGCCTCGTTCACGTATGTTGTGTGTTTTTCAGAAGTTATTTCTGTGCTATGAAGGTGTTTATAATCGGTGAGGGCAATATAGGGAACAGCCTAAAAGTTACATGCATATATGCGCGCTGTCGTGAAATGTGGACGCGCTTATGCACTGTTCTCATGAATGCAAATTTCGGGCACTCTTCATTTTTGTCCTGTGGAGATTGGTGTGAACAGCAGAAATCCTGAGGCGTATTTCTAGATTAAGCAAAGTGTTCAGTTTTATATTGTGGGATGTGAGCACCTTGCATGGGCAAGAAATTCAGCTGCTTGTTGTTAGTGCCTGAGTACACATTAGATACTTTCTTTTGATTCTTTACAAATGCAAATTTTTAAATAAAAATCCATATGCACGTAACAAAGTACGAAGACGACAAAACAACTGGTATGGTCAATCTATGATTCAAGGATTGTAGCAGTAGAACTTAAGGAACACGGACACAGAAGGAATGACTAGACGAGGACGCAGCTGCACTGTCAACTGATTTCTTTATTGAAATTCCCACTCTTAATTATTTCATCACCATATATCTCCTCTTATCTATCTAAAGCTGTCTCAAAAAGGTGTCTTCCTTTCTTGTCAAGGCGACTGATCGTGTGCTTACACATTGTGCTCCTGTTTTACTTATCTCAAATGCCTCAAGAATCTCCCGAGTTAGCCTATCGTTGTTCCTTTTCAGGACTTGCACTTCATGAAATTTGGGGGTGCTCGTGCTTAATTGGCTATATTGTCCCTTCTTGTTCATTTCGCAGCGTTTGCAGTGCAAGGCCAGATTGCTTCCAGGGGTCCCTGGAAGTGATGATGCGTGCTCTCTTGTTCGATCATTAAGGCATCTTCCTGTTTGCCCTATGTATCGTTTTCCACAGGACAAGGGGATGGTGTACACTACTCCTTTGGCGCAATTGCAGTATGTGCTCTGGTGTGTGATCTGGCATTGTGGTTCCTTTTTTTCCTGGTTCACTCGTGCTCACATACTTTTTCCTTTGGTGCTGAGCACGCTACTCCGACGCCGTCTCTTTTACCAATATTGATGAGATTGTGGGTCACTCCACGCACATATGGAATTTTGCACACTTATCTTTTCCATTCGCAACTTCGGGTCCGCTTTTGCTTTCTTGTTTTCTTTTAATCTTCTCTACGAGACCTTCAGCTATGCTGCATAGCATTGACATGGGGTACCCTGCATTTTTCAGCCTACTGAAGTGCCGCTGAAAACCCCGTTCAGTTTGATGCTGGCATGATTTCTTTAGTGCTCAACTAAACGCTGCACTCGCTATTGCTCTTTTTATAGTCTTGGAATGGCTTGACATGAAGGGAAGAATTTGTTTCTGTGCTCTGGGCTCGTACCTCTAGCATAGATGTTACAGTTGGAATTCTAGTGAAATGTCAAGGAACTGCAGAGAACTGTGGTTCCGACGAGTCACGATCCACCCCGGGTGGTGAACAAGGGAGGGCTTGTGGCACCCTCCGATAGACGGACGCTCCGCAGCGTGGTGGTGCTGAACGATGACTGACCGGCGAGCAGCCGTGCTCGTCGGTGTTTATTAGGGTGCGGTGACCAATGTTGCCTGCCGAGCTTTAGCAGGTCGCCGAGCTTGGCGGGCGAACCAAGATTATGTCTGAGGGGGCGTCACATACTTGCTACACCCCCTTACCCCCAGTTTGTTCAATGAAAAACAAACGTCCATGTTCAGACTATGAGGCTCTGCCTCCACCCTAGCTGGGTCGACAATGCCTGCTACCCAGGCGAGTAACGGTCTGGTGGCCTCCGCTGTCGAGTACTCCGCCTGGGCACCGGTGTTGACGGGTCGGGTGCAGCAACGCTGGGTGCTGCCTGAGCCAGCCTTGCTCCATCCGGAGGGTTCGTAGTGGTCGGCCTTGCGAGTGGTGCTGGGCTCGACACCGGTCCAACGGGTGCCGCACCACTGGCTACGGTTGCCACCTCCAAGGTAGGTGGTGCTCTGCTGGGAGCGACTGGTGCTGCCACTAGTCCTCCTGCGGGCTGGAACTCAGTGGCAGTCGAGGGTGCTGGCCAGGTCCAGAGGCGAGGCCTGACATGGTCAGCGTGTCTGTGCCATATGTCCCTGTCTGGCATGCGCACGAGCAGCGATGAGGTGCTGGCAGGGGACACCACCTGTCCGGCAGACCAGGGTGGGCCAGGACGGAAGTTCCTGGCGAAACTGGAGCTCCCGACTCTGGCAAAAGCCCGGGACGGCACCCTTGGTCAGCAGCCAGCTTCTGCTTCAGCTGAAGCTGGCTGCTCCTGATTGGAGGCTCCTGATTGGAAGCTGGCTGCTCCTGCTCCTGATTTGGCCTCATGCAGCTTGCGCTTGCTGCGGGAGACCTTGCTCTTGAGCTGCCTGTTGCGGCCCTGCAGGCTCGTTATAATGTGCTGCATCTCCCGGTTGATTGGCTGAGCCTGCTCGCTGGACACCGATGACGCCTCGAACTCAATGCGTAGATTATCGTACTCTCGATGAATCTGCGCGATGTTGTCCTCGAGGCGGATGACCTCCGATTGAAGCTCCTTCTGGACAACCAGCTCCTCGCTTTCCATCTGCTCAATCTGGCGAAGGTGTGAGTTTTTGGCTCTCGACAGCAAGGAGCGACACTCGCCCAGCTGAGTCTTGAGTTGCATGCTCTCGTTGTACAGCACGGAGAACTGGCTCTGCAGGCACTTGTACTCGGCCGTGCTCACCACCAGGCTCTCGAGCAGCGACCGCAGCTCTAGCCGCAGCCGCTCCACCATCTTCAGGGCCTCCTTGTGGTCAAGCTGAAGCTGCTCCAGCTCCAGCAGCCATGCCGATGCCAGCTCCTGCTGTTCCTCGAGCTGGCTCTGCAGGTCCTCCAAGTGCAGGGAGGCTGCTCCGCCACCACCGCCGGAGCCCCCAAAATCCACATGTAGGCGGGACCAGGGTCTCTGTGGAAACGGCCAGGGGGTGCTTTCCACATTACGCGAGGCTTGCTGGTGCTCCTGACAGATTTGGAAGCTCTGCACCACATGCAGGCCTGGCTGGCTTCCGGGTACTCTGGCAGACGAATGCCCAGTACATGAATCCAGTTTCGGCCCAGCAGCGTCGGCGACAATCCCTTCGTTAAGTAAAGGGGAAGGGTTGCCTCCCTGTCGCCAAAGCGAGCGCTGACCTGTGCCTGACCCTGGACCTGGGAGAGTTGCCCGGAGGAGCTGCGCAGCATCACGCCCGAAGCCTCGACGGACACGCCGGGGAAAGCATGCTTGAAGAGCTTCCCGGCCATTACTGACACGCTGGCCCCTGTGTCCAGCTCCATGGAAATGGGGTGCCCGCAGATTTCGCCGATCAGCATGTATGGCGGCACAGACGATGGTACAAAGCCTGTGTGCCACATGTCAAAAATCGGCGGGTGCTTGGCCACGACGTGGAGCCTGGCTGTGGAAGAACATGAGCTTGCTTCCGCACGCCCCCGTCGCGTATCGTTGCGACGGCTACCCTGTTCGCGGGCTTGTGTGGTACCTGGGCTTGAACCAGGCTGCTGCTGCTGCTGTTTGCTGTTCGTCCTCCCCCTTCGGCATACACGTGCCAGGTGCCCAGTTTTTCCACACAGAAGCATTGTGCTTGAGAGAACTGGCACTGTGAAGGGGAGTGGGCACCACCTCAGCGACCGCAGGTAGTGGCCTTTGTCGCGAACTTGTTGACCGCCGCTTCCGCCGACGGTGAGCCAGTCGCACGGGCAATCTCGCCGGTGTCCTTGGCGGCAGCTTTCATTGCCAGCGCAGCCTTCACGGCGTCGTCCAGCGAGGGGTCAGGAAGCTCCAGGAGTCGCATCTGCATGGCAAGGTTGTGAGGTGAAGTTCAGCTGTGGGCACGTTGATTGAAAGGACACCAGTACAGTGTCCTTAAGTTGTTGGTAATCGGTTGCATTCTCTGTTTGGCACAGTATCAAGAACTCGTCCACGTATCGATAGATCCGTGTGATGTGCCTATCCTTGATAGATCCTTGAATTTTCGTGTTGCATGCTGCGAAGTACAAGTTACTCAGGATTGGTGCTATTTTTGATCCAATGCAGACCCATCTTTTTCGGACAAACAAGGTACCTTCATGTACAGTGATAGTGGCAGCGAGATAGGTGCTAAACAGCTCCAAGAAGGTTCCACAGACATTCCTACCGAGTTTTTAAATGGAATGGCTCCTTGCTCCTCTATGGTCTCTCTCATTACATTCATCAAATCCGCATGCAGTATTGAATAATCCATGTCTTCAATGTCAATTGAGAACCCGTACCGGTAAATCATCCATTTTGTACATTCTTAACTCAGAGGTTAGTTCTTCAGAGTTGCTAATTATGAGCGGATCTTCTACCCTAACTTGGGAAAGTTGCCCGAATAGATGTGCTGCAAGCAGTGATTCCCACATGTCTGCTTCCGATAAAATGGCGCGGGAAGGGGCATCAATTTTATAGCTTTTTCCTGTCAAGAACACTGACAGCATGCTGGTTTTTGCTGCTTTAATCTTGTTGCACAGCTGGCTATCATTACTTATTTTTCCTAGAAGCATCTTGACCTTTCTTTTTGCTTCCTTTAGGTCTTTATTTTCTACCTTGCGGAAGTTCCTGTTGATGGCTTCTAATGTTCTTGTATTGTAGCTGCTGGCATCGAATACTACAAATCCCCCCTTCTTTGTCTGAAAGTCACAATATGAAGTTTTCCTTTTTCAATTCCTTTAGAGTTTTAACGAAACTGTGCACATGGAGTTTGCATTCTTTTGAACGAGCCAGTGTCTTTACTCCTTCAGCCACAAGACGGCCTCTTCATTGGCTTTTGCTGCGACTCGTCTGGTAATGGCAAGCTTCCCTTCTTCATCTAGTCTTGGGGAAGCGCAAATTGTGGACCGAGTTCCAATACTTCCTTAGAAGATTGTGAGAGCTGCACCTGTCCTACTGTGACCACTGGGTTCTTGCTTATCTTCTTGTACTCTTTCTGACCTTGCATTGTTGACTTCAATATTGGCAGGAACCACTGGCCAATTGAAGACAATATGATTTTTTGCCAGAGGATCTCACCTTAAGGAGTCAGTGAGTAGGCGAATCTGTTTTCACATTTCAGCGCACAGTATCTTCATATTTCTTCTTGCATGTCCTTGGGAAGGCAACAACATATCGAGTAGTGACCTAACGTCTTCCACCAAAACATTCTTTTTGATGCAACATGAGAATAAGCAGGCCAGGCAAGTGAAGAAGGCAATGGGAAGACATATTTGTCGCGAGTCAAGCAGATGCGGGAAACAAGCAAAAATGCTCAGTGCTGAAAATGAATGTCAAAAAGGTGTTTAACTGGGCTAGTTTTTTCATTCTTTAAGGATTGTAGCAGCAGAACTTATAGAACACGCACACAGAAAAAACGACTGGATGAGGGCGCAGCTGTACTGTCAATAGATTTTTTTATTGAAATTCCCTCTTATTTTTTTCATTGCCATATCTCCTCTTTATATATATATCTGAGGCTGTCTCAGAAAGGTGACTTCCTTTCTTGTCAAGGTGACTGATGGGGTGCTTACACATTACGCTCCCGTTTTAGTTATCTCAAATGCCTCAAGAGTCTCCTGAGTTAGCCTATCGTCATTCCTTTTCAGGACATGCATTTCACGAAATTAGGGGGTACACATGCTTACTTGGCTATCTTGTGTTCATTTTGATTTGACTGCGATTGCATCAAAGGAGTAGTGTACGCCATCCCCTTGTCCTGTGGAAAGCAATACATAGGGCGAACAGGAAGATGCCTTAATGATCGACCAAGACAGCACGCATCATCACTTTCAGGGACCCGTGGCTGCAATCTGGCCTTGCACTGCAAACGTTGCGAAATGAACAAGAAGGGACAAGATAGCCAAATAAGCACGTGCACCCCCAAATTTCGTGAAGTGCAAATCCTGAAAAGCAACAAGGATAGGCTAACTCAGGAGATTCTTGACGCATTTGAGATACCACATTTTTTTGAATCTAGGCCAACCCCAATTCTAAGCTGACCCCCTAAAGTCTGAAGCCAACAAAAAAATATATATTACCTCGAATGTAGGCCGAACGAAAAAAAGCAAGGACAGCTTTCACAAAATGCAAACAGTATTTATTGAATCTGAACATGCAGAGCTCATTCAACGTCGTCGTCGCTGCTAGACTTGTCACTCTGTTCCTTGTCACTGTCACCTTCAAACAGTGCACTATCTTTGGTACCGTCAAGCGCATTGGATATGCTGCACTTCTTAAAGGCGCGCACGATCAAAGTACCTGGGATGTCGTCCCACGCTGCAGCTACCCAGCCTGCCAGCTGCAATAGCAATGCACGTTTGATGCGGCCAGTTAGCATGTGGTCTTCGTCAGTCAACCAGTCTGTGTAATATTTCCTCAGACGATCCTTGAAAGGTTTGTTGGTGCAGACATCAAGTGGCTACAACTGGCCTGTGATGCCGCCCGGTATGACAGCGAGGTCCGTGTTCACTTAGGCGAGCGCAGCCTTCACGTTGGTCAAGTGCCCACGGTAAGAGTCAATGAAAAGGAGCGAGTTCCTTGTCAAAAGGGCTCCCGGACGCCGTCGCCACACAATCTTAACCCACTCTTTCACCATCACACCTGTCATCCACCCGTTCTCATTTGCCCGCACAATGACATTTCTTGGGAAATTTTCTCGAGCAGGCAGTGTCTTCCTCTTAAATATCTTATAAGGAGGGAGTTTATTTCCATCAGCTGTGCTGCACAGCATCACAGTTGCGCGCTGCTTCTCGTAGCCTGCAGAGCGCACCTTCACCTCCGTGGCACCCTTTTCATTCACGGTGTACGCCACTGGCATATCAAAATACATAGCCGTCTGGTCGGCGTTGCCGATTTGCCCAAGGTTGTAGCCTGCCGCTTCTCTCTTCCGCAGCATGTAGCGCTAAAAAGCTATCAGCTTTTCTTCGAAATCGCTTGGCAGCTTCTGGGTGATTGAAGCGCGACATCGAAGGCTGAAGCCGAAGCACTTCATGAATTTCTGAAGCCAGCCCCAGATGGCTTTGAAATCCTGTGGCGTTAGGCCTCGCTCCCTCGAAAGTTCCCTAGCTTCCGCTTGGAGAACTTCTGTTGTCACTGGAAGGGCAGCTGCTCTCTGCGTCCGAACAGTCAGCCAAAGCTGTCTCCACTTCGTGGTGTCGGCCTTTCTCCGGTCCACTAAATGCCATCCTCGTTGCGGCGCATGCAAAAAGCTGCTGTCGTTGTCGCCTCCAGTAACGGACGTTTTTCTCGTCGACGCCGAAGTCCTGCCCGGCTTGAAGGTTTGACGATGCCTCTGCGGCTATCACAACTTTTCGCTTGAAAGCGGCAGTGTTGTGGCATCTCCTACTTGGTGCCATCGCGATAACAGTACGCCGCACACCGATATAGCCGACACTACACAGCTCAAAATGGCAACCTCGCTTATGTACGGTTGGCTACTGGCACAGCCAGTAGCAGCTGCGATACTGACTTTTCTCTATGGCGCTAGCTATGCATCATACTTAGCAGTTTGAATGAAAAACTGGCGCTTTTTTTAAATCCTCGAATCTAAGCCGACCCTAGAGTTTGGAATATGATTATTTGAAAAAATCTATAGGCCTAGATTAGAGTAAATATGATAATAAAACAGGAGCTCAATGTGTAAGCACACTGCTGGTCTCCTTGACAAGGAAGGAAGTCACCTTTTTGAGACAGCCTCAGATAGATAAGAGAATTGATACAGCAACGAAATAGGAGTGAGAATTTCAATAAAGAAATCGGTTGACAGTGCAGCTGCGTACTCGTCTACTGTAGTTCCTTCTGTGTCCAGGTTCCTTAAGTTCTGCTGCTACCATCCTCGAAGAATGAACTAAATAGCCCAGTTAGACACCCTTTTGTCAATATATGATATTCTGTAGGCTGCTGGAGCATGTAGTGTGTATGAAAGCGTCGAAACCATTATTTGAAGCTGTCGATATTGCATAGGGATGTGCCGAATATTTGCAACTTTGTAATAATGCATTGAATAGGGCCCTATTCGATTCGGTGGCCACTTTTTGTCAATGTCAATATTTTTTTCATACCATACGGGTATTTCAAAATATCAGCTACACCCACATAAACATTAAACTGCAGAAAAGTGCAGTATATTTTCACCATGACAGGCATAGTATTTATAGCCATGAAACATGAGAACATGAGAGTGGCAGGAGAAGATGAGGCCACAGCAGACACCGTCGTGGCTCATGCCGGGGCTATGAATCTCACAGGCTCCCCTCAAAAATCCGAGTTACTTCTTCTGCCATCCCACCGGGGGATGGGAAAACACATGTCTAGTATACAGGTCATCCTAAACCACATCCCCGTTATTAGAGTGGACAGGCTCCGGGTGCTCGGTTTACACATTCAAAGCAATCGGCTCAACACATATACCCTACATACACTCCACACCACAGTCGATCACACCCTGCGCCTTCTAGGGCGAGTCTCCAATAAACATGGCAGACTAAAGGAGGCCGAACTTCTCCGCTTGATTCAGGCCCTCGTTATCAGTAAGATTACATTTGCAACACCATATCTATATTTCCTTAAATCAGAATCAAATAAGATCGACACTCTTTTACGCAAAATATATAAATTCGCTTTGAGGGTCCCCATACGTACCTCCACTGAAAGGCTAATGCTTACTGGAACTTTCAACACACTTACTGAACTCACAGAAGCCCACCTCACATTCCAATATAGCAGACTTTCTGACACCGCAACAGGTCGACACATTCTACAAACTCTTTCTATCACGAGAACCTCTGCATCCCTCCACTTCCTAAAAACATGCACCCTGTGCATCACAAACAGCGCAGGAGGCAGCGAGCAAAGGCTCTCCAAAAAGAATTCTCCACCTCTAAAGACGTGCTCTATGTTGATGCCGTCGAATATGGGAACAGAAATCATTACGCAATATCAGTAATTAACTCTCACGGCCAGGTCGCTGCGGCCGCCTCCATTCCTGGCTCTTCCTCGGAGGGGGCGGAGGAAGCGGCCATAGCCCTGGCCCTCACAATCCCAAATTCATCAGTTATCGTTAGTGACTCCAAAGCAGCCATACATAACTTTGGAGCGGGTAGGGTCTCTAAGCCAGCCCTTTCTCTCCTCTTGGCCCATCCTTTCCATGAAACTGTGGCATTAATCTGAACTCCCGCGCATGCGGGCCTTGCCGGAAACGAGGCGGCTCATGCCAGTGCCTGAGGATTTACAGCCCGGGCTCAGGCATCAGATGTGTCAGACCTCGCCACGGAAGAGGCGCCGTTTACAGCGCGGGATCGACTTGTTACTTACCACATCTGCACACACTACCGATTAGACTGCTTAGACGCGGGGATTTGCCTCATGGGCAAATCCCCGCGTAGATGTGAAGTTCTGTGGCGACAGCTGCAGACTCGCACCTTTCCGTGCCCTTACCTCCTCCACCGCATTCATCCCGCCATTTACCTTTCTCCCTCTTGTAAATTCTGTGTCTCCCAAAGCAGATTGAAACTACATCATGTGGGGGTGCCCTAAGCACCCCTTCTCCCTTTCCTCAAGCAATTAATATCTAGTGGGGAGCAGTGGGAGGCTGCCTTGCGCAGCTCCAGGCCCGATCTTCAGGAGGCCATCCTGGAGTGGGCTGAGAGGATAAAGGAGGCCTACTTCAAGTAGTTCCTCCCCCCACCATCTATTCCATTGCCCCCTTCCCTTTAAAGAGGGATAAATAAAGTTTTTCATCATCATCAACAGAATATAATATGACTACATGCCATGTGCTAGTTAGCATTTCTAGTGATTAGGAGAATGATATAAAGGCTGTTGGGTTAATCTGGCTTATTTGTCATGTTAAAACATAGGCTGTGAAGTTAACTTCAACATGTCTAAGTTGTCAACATGTCTTAGTATTTACAAAATTGGGGGGTGGCAGTGAGACTTTCCTTGGGGAAGCAATACCTCAGTTGTATTAATGGTACAGCTTGACTATCTAAGTTCATCATTGCTTGTTTAGAAATATGACGGTAGGTTAGAACCTATGAAATGCCACAGCAGCAAGGCTGAACATCCATCCTTACTTTTCAGAGGCTTAAAGAATGATAAAGTTATCCTTTAAAGCACATTTGGTAACAAATATATGCCACGTACATTTCATTGGAATGGAAAGAGGTGATTGAGCACAACCATGCTATTGTAGCATGCATGAAGGAATGCAGGAGAGCCTGGGGGCTAATATGTGTTAATAGAGTAAACAAGTAGCTGTGACTTGCAAGATTATTTTACTCCACAGAGGATGCTGCAGTAAGGTTCGTGCAACTGTAAGCAATACTAGAACGAGTGAAAGATTACTTCATGATGCCTTCATCATGCTCTTCATCATGCCAGCATTATGACAGCGAGTGTCTGTGGCCATCGAGTTAGATGTTCTTGTGTTTACCTGCACGCATTACAATGTTCTTGTTAATTTAGTAATTGAATGTTTACAGTTGTTTATGCAGCTGATAAAACGACTAACCTTACTTCGTGTAGGTGTCTAATAATTTGCTATTGCAATCAGTGATTCGCCTTTCGGGCAGAACTGTTACTTCTTTTTTACATTTAAGCTATATATTCCATGTCTGCTCCATTGCATATTTCTTGCTCTTTAATGTGCGCCACAGGTAAAACCGCTATAAGTGGCTATAAATACTAGCCGCTATAAATACTGGAAGATATCTATAGCGGCTCCACAGCCACCGTAGTCCTCCATAAAGCAAGCAACAAAATCCCAATAAAGAAAGGCGTCAGGCAGGGAGATACGATATCTCCAATGCTATTCACAGCGTGTTTACAGGAGGTATTCAGAGACCTGGATTGGGAAGAATTCGGGATAAAAGTTAATGGAGAATACCTTAGTAACTTGCGATTCGCTGATGATATTGCCTTGCTTAGTAACTCAGGGGACCAATTGCAATGCATGCTCACTGACCTGGAGAGGCAAAGCAGAAGAGTGGGTCTAAAAATTAATCTGCAGAAAACTAAACTAATGCTTAACAGTCTCGGGAGAGACCAGCAATTTACAATAGGCAGCGAGGCACTGGAAGTCGTAAGGGAATACATCTACTTAGGGCAGGTAGTGACGGCGGATCTGGATCATGAGACGGAAATAATCAGAAGAATAAGAATGGGCTGGGGTGCGTTTGGCAGGCATTCCCAAATCATGAACAGCAGGTTGCCATTATCCCTCAAGAGAAAAGTATATAATAGCTGTGTCTTACCAGTACTCACCTACGGGGCAGAAACCTGGAGGCTTACGAAAAGGGTTCTACTCAAATTGAGGACGACACAACGAGCCATGGAAAGAAGAATGATAGATGTAACGTTAAGGGATAAGAAAAGAGCAGATTGGGTGAGGGAACAAACGCGTGTTAATGACATCTTAGTTGAAATCAAGAAAAAGAAATGGGCATGGGCAGGACATGTAATGAGGAGGGAAGATAACCGATGGTCATTAAGGGTTACGGACTGGATCCCAAGGGAAGGGAAGCGTAGCAGGGGGCGGCAGAAAGTTAGGTGGGCGGATGAGATTAAGAAGTTTGCAGGCACGGCATGGCCACAATTAGTACATGACCGGGGTTGTTGGAGAAGCATGGGAGAGGCCTTTGCCCTGCAGTGGACGCAACCAGGCTGATGATGATGATGATGATGACAGGTAAAACAGTCAAGCCAGGTAATAGACAAAGACGAGCTGAGATACATAGTAGCTTATGGCTGCAGTGTTATCTTTCCAGCCTTCTAGGGATTCTGTGCTTTGCTGAAAATGACCTTGATAATTATCAGGAACATCCATTTGTCTTTCCTGCAGGGCCGGTCTCCAGCCTGGCGATATCATTGTGAAGATTGGAGGGGCAGAAGTCAAATCTTCCCAGGACGTTTACAAGGCACTCGAAGTGTGGAAGCCACTTGACGTTGAAGTCATACACAGAGGCACCCGAAAAAAACTCAAAGTTCAGCCTTGAGTTACGTAGTACCAGCAATAAAATCTCCTGTTTATGTTCTTGCTAGCCTCGCTGGAGTCACAGGTGTAGCAAGAAGTATTTTCATCAAATGTGCAAGAAAATGACCATTTTGCTATGGCACTTCTTGATTCGGCTAGCTTCCATTAGAGTGATGCATCAGTTAACAGAAATACTACAATGGTTATTGAGATTTTTCTGCCTGCCACACAAGTTGTACTTGGGCGCCTTCATGCAAAAGTTCAGGATTGTGGAGCTACTGTGGTAATGCCGCATACTAAGTCTATCTGCAGGTATTGATGCTTGGCCCAGTGCTATGCATGAATATTTTCTTGCTAAGCAGAATAAGGCGGTGTAATTTGGAACTTTCAGTTATAGTTTCACCCTAGTGCAATAACTCACCCACTGTGATTTATTTATTTATTTCAAATAATAATACCTCAAGCGCCACAGGCATGGTGATTTACATGAGGGGACGCCAAAGACTTGAAAAATTATAGACCGATCAGCTTACTGTCCGTTCCCTACAAACTATTTACTAAGGTAATCGCAAATAGAATCAGGAACACCTTAGACTTCTGTCAAGCAAAGGACCAGGCAGGATTCCGTAAAGGCTACTCAACAACAGATCATATTCACACTATCAATCAGGTGATAGAGAAATGTGCGGAATATAACCAACCCTTATATATAGCTTTCATTGATTACGAGAAAGCGTTTGATTCTGTCGAAACCTCAGCAGTCATGAAGGCATTACGGAATCAGGGTGTAGACGAGCCGTATGTAAAAATACTGAAAGATATCTATAGCTGCTCCACAGCCACCGTAGTCCTCCATTAAGAAAGCAACAAAATCCCAATAAAGAAAGGCGTCAGACAGGGCGATACGATCTCTCCAATGCTATTCACAGCGTGTTTACAGGAGGTATTCAGAGACCTGGATTGGGAAGAAATGGGGATAAAACTTAATGGAGAATACCTTAGTAACTTGCGATTCGCTGATGAGATATTGCCTTGCTTAGTAACTCAGGGGACCAATTGCAATGCATGCTCACTAACCTGGAGAGGCAAAGCAGAAGAGTGGGTCTAAAAATTAATCTGCAGAAAACTAAAGTAATGTTTAACAGTCTCGGAAGAGAACAGCAATTTACAATAGGCAGCGAGGCACTGGAAGTAGTAAGGGAATACATCTACTTAGGGCAGGTAGTGAAGGCAGATCCGGATCATGAGATGGAAATGATCAGAAGAATAAGAATGGGCTGGGGTGCGTTTGGCAGGCATTCTCAGATCATGAACAGCAGGTTACCATTATCCCTCAAGAGGAAAGTGTATAATAGCTGTGTCTTAGCAGTACTCGCCTACGGGGCAGAAACCTGGAGGCTTATGAAAAGGGTTCTACTCAAGTTGAGGACGACGCAACGAGCTATGGAAAGAAGAATGATAGGTGTAACGTTAACGGACGAGAAAAGAGCAGATTGGGTGAGGGAACAAACGCGAGTGAATGACATCTTAGTTGAAATCAAGAAAAAGAAATGGGCATGGGCAGGACATGTAATGAGGAGGGAGGATAACCGATGGTCATTGAGGGTTACGGACTGGATCCCAAGGGAAGGGAAGCGTAGCAGGGGGCGGCAGAAAGTTAGGTGGGCGGATGAGATTAAGAAGTTTGCAGGGACGGCATGGCCACAATTAGTACATGACCGGGGTTGTTGGAGAAGTATGGGAGAGGCCTTTGCCCTGCAGTGGGCGTTACCAGGCTGATGATGATGAATGATTCGATGGCAAATTCGAAACTATGAAAATCGGAGTGGACTGTAGTGTCTTTGGGAAGAGGATTCCAGTCTCTCATGGTCTGCACAAAAGAACGACTGCAAAGGCACACAAGTTTGCGTAGCCGCAGTTGTAGATGGCTTTCGCATGGTTTGTGCTCCAAAATGGACGGTGAGCTCCAAAAACTAATTAGGCACTAAAAGAGAAATATGTTTTGTGGTAAAGGCACAGCACAACTGGAAGATGATGTGCTTATGATTTAAATTTAGTAATCAGAGTAGATATAGCTAGCTGCACGATTTGTAACTGCCCCAACTGTCTTAGAGAGGTAAAATTGGTGCTGGTCCCAAATGGGGCATACTTATTTGAACTTCGGTTGGGCACATGTTTGATAGGCTAGTAATTTTGCAGGTGGAAGAGTACCGCCGAAAGTAACAAATGGTTTGGTTAGATTCATTTGTGATATTTGTTATACTATGAGAAGCCCATAAATATGCGTTTCAAAGAGTTATGCTAAAGTGCTTCCATGTGTCGACAGTAGATATTTTTGTTTTAGATGACATGCTTCAGAAGACGGAAGTGCTTTCTGCAAGTAAAGGAACGAAGAACATTCTATTAACATTAACATCTTAGTAACAGTCACTGGTTAGTAATTATCTGTTTATTTCAGATATAACAAAAAAGCAGAAAGCAAGGAAAGTAGTGCTGACACCTTGTGCTGCTGTTAGCAGGGGGTGGAGTTGAGAGGAAAGGAACAGGGAGGGAGGGTAGACTAATATGAACGGGAATGGTCAGCACACAATGAACAATATGGTAGAAAAATAGATAAATAAAAAGACTATTTCACCAGGAGAAACCGTAGTTGATTGGTTACACCAGATGGTAATTTTGTCAGTATCCCTTTGAAATAATTGGAAGTTCTCTAATTAGAGATGGGACAATAAACCACCGAATAATCTATGAACAGACATGTTAAAGAGATATTAATGGGAAGATTGTTAATATAATTGATAGAATGGGGCCCAAGACAGTGCCTTGAGGTACCCCAGACAAAACAGCACTTATAGTTGAGGAATGGTTCTTAGCAAAAATAAACTGCTACCTATAAGGAAATTACTGATTGCCTAACACAGGAATTGAGGTTGGAGCATGAAAGTTTTAAGAGTCATTGATTTGTAGAGGGCTATGTGAAAAGCCTTAAATATTTACTGCTGTTGCACCGTTTAAATAAGTTGTAAAAGGAGACGCACGCCTTGGAGACCAAAATCAGATAAGAAAAATATGGATGTTTTGAAATCTAAGTTTTGTAGGGTCAGTATTTTAGCTGTAGTATCATACCAGGTGCTTTTTTGTTACTGCTGCCATAATTATCGACTACAGAATTTTAAAAAATCACCTGTGGCAGATAGCATAATTGATAGCATAATTCGAGCTGGATTACTCGCATAGGCAGACATTTCTTTAGTGAGAAATCGAAATGCATATACAACAAATTAACAAAAAAATGCCAATTAACATTTAAATTAATTAATGGCACATATTGTAGTTTACTCATTGTAGCTGGTGAGTTCGCAAGGCATATCCACTTAAAAGCAAATTTTCAGGCTGACACCACTTTCGAGACATTCATTCCAAAAGTGTGCAATGAAATACATGGTCATTCTAGTTACTTTTGGGCCTCGATGCATAAAGCGATGGTTTGTTGAAAAAGTAAGTGAAACAATAGTGCATTTTTACAAGTTTCTTGGCGCATTTCTCTAAACCTGTGCCACCCTCATAATTCCTTCGAAGTCGATATGCCATGCAAACTAACTCGCTGCAGTTTATAAATTGCAATATGTGCTGTAAAGTAATTAGTTCAAAAACCTACTTGGGGATTTTTTGTCAATTGTAGATATAAATTTCTCGTCCGAATTATGTCTGCTACTTCCAGTAGTCCAACTCAAGGACTACAATTGTGCTATCTGCCACAGGCAATCTTCAAAAATTATGTAAAGTCTAAAAAATGAAGCATGGCGTATTTTAGGCATTCGTCTGAAGTAGCCATGAATTAACAGCATTCAGCAACCTTCCTGTCCACGTTGCCACCGCACTGCTCTTTTTCGGTGTATATTATCCACGTGCCGTGGTTCGCCTGCTTCTCTCGTCGTGTGCATTTTCTTCAAGAAAAGTGAAAAAAAAAAGATCAAGGTCTCTTGAGTTTTCGTACAAGTACGGCTTGGCAAAGTCACATACCTGTGCCGGCACAGTTAACGCTCTCGCTTGCAGTGTCGCCTAGTTTACTAGCTGCTTCCACCTGGTTGTCCGCTGAACATGGCTGAATATTGTCACGTGGTAGTGACGTTTAAAGAACAGAGTAGCAATGCTGTGAAAAACGAAACAAACCTTTATTGGGCAAACGTGTGCCCACAAAAACAGGCTACACAAAGAACGGCGAACACAGTCGGCGATCGTCAAAATCTGATCAGCGGGTCAAGCGCGTCGGCTTTTTTTTTTATTGTTTCGCGGATTCTCTCCGTGTAGGTGGCAGAGGTGAAGGCAAAATGCCTGATAGAGCCTCTGCGCCCCTACATCTTGTCTTCGAATGCTCCAAACTAATAGCTGGGACCCGCGTGTCTTCCAAGTTAATATACCTGGTAGAGAAGCTTCCATAGGAGCCCATAGGTTCAAAACATGGCGGTTCATCGGCGGTTCATAAAGTCCCTCAATCGTTCAAAAGTACCGCCAGGCTTTGATGCAGCCGACAACGCCTGCGATAGGCTGATCGGTGACATGTGACCTTGCTCCGCCCCTTTGCCGCCATGAAAGTTCCTGCGCGCCGGGCGAAGTGCGCGCGTTTCGCCTGTTCTATGCACAGAGGTCCGAAATGCCTTGTTGCTGTGCGGTTGGGTGCCGAAACCGGACGAAGGATGGCAAGAAGTTATTTTGCATCGCGCGCGGCAACCAGAACGTAACCAGACGAAAAGTATGGTTACACAGAATTGCACGGACGGACTTTGAACCGTCGGTAACAGCACGACTATGCAAGGCAAGTAACATACAACGATACAAAGGCAAAGGTGCGATAGAAAGTATACACGTGCGTGTGTCGAGCGGTGATAGTATATCACTCACGTGCATGAATGTTGAGGGCCGAAGTTTGTGGAGATTACTTATTTTAGTTCGCTGTGAGCCCGCTGAATAGATCGGTATGACCAGAGTCCTTCCATTTTTCCCTTCCACTCTGGTATGATCTAGGATGCGAAGGACCGAAATGCCTTGTTGCTGTGCGGATGGGTGCCGAGATCAGATGGAGGACGACAAGAAGTTATTTTGCATCCTGCGCAGCAAACAAAACCTAACCAGAAGGTAATTCTGGTTGCATAGAAATGGACGGAAAGACTGAATCGACCGCTGGGTAGACGTCTTCACATTCTAATAAAACATGCTCCGTAGTTTCCCTAGCTTTACCACAGCAAGCACATGCTTCTTCTTCCTTCTTATATCTCGCTTTATAGGTGCGTGTTCTAAGGCATCCTGATCTCGCTTCGAAAAGTAATCAGCTTCCCTTTGAGTTATCATAAATGGTTTCTTTCCTGATTTCGTTTTTTCCTCTTAAGTAGTTACTCATGGCAGGTTTCTTTTCCATTGCCGCCACCCATGAGATTAATTCAGCTTCTCTAACTTTCCGCTTGACCTTTGTTGATGTGTTGTCCACCCTACAAGCCGCATACTTGCTGGTAAGCTTCCTAGTTCTTTTCCTCCACTGTGAATCAATGTTTTTCTTGTACAGATACCTGAACACCCTCCCAGCCCATTTACTTTCTTCCATATTCCTCAGCCGTTCTTCATACTCAATTTTATTGCGAGCTTCCCTCACTTCAAAACTAGTCCAGCCCATATCACCCTGCACAGCTTCATTTGTAGTCTTCCCGTGAGCGCCCAAGGTGAGGCGACCCACTGACCTTTGATTCCCGTCGAGTCCTGATTGTACCCCTGATTTATAGCAAACAACCGCATTTCCAAAAGTAAGTCCTGGAACCATTACACCTTTCCACATACCTCGGAGGACCTCGTACCTACTGTATCCCCATAGCGCTCTTTGCTTCATTATGGCTGCATTTCTCTTCCCCTTTACTGTTATGGTTTTTTCCTGTGTTTCCATATATCCATTGCCTTCGTTTATCCATATACCAAGGTATTTATATTCTGTTACCCGAGGTATTTCTTGGCCCTGTATCTCCACTGTCTGTTCACTGTTTTCATTGAATACCATAACACCTGATTTTCTAACACTAAACTTCAAACCTAAATCGTTGCCTTCCTGTCCACAGATACTAGCCAGACGTTGCAAATCACTTTGCTTGTTAGCTAGCAACACAATGTCGTCCGCATAAAGTAAACCTGGGAGTGCTACTCTATTACTGTACCCGCCTGTTTGTATGAGAGATCAAACCCGATATTACTTCCTTCTAGCACCCTTTCCATCCTCACCATGTACATCATAAACAACAGCGGGGATAAAGGGCACCCCTGCCTCAGTACCTTGTTGATATGAACTTTCTCCGCGCTCTTCATCCCTTCCCATTCTACGCAAACGGTATTTTCTAGGTAAATCTCTCTCAAAAGCTGTATACAATCGTTACCTAAGCCTTCCCCTTCCAGGATATACCACAAAACGTTGCGGTCCACGTTGTCGTAGGCTCCGGTAATGACTAAAAAGGCCACATACAACGGTCTGCTTTCTGCTTTTGATATTTCAAAACACTGAGTAAGAACAAACAAGTTGTCACCCAAACGCCTACCTATTCTGAAGCCATTCTGAAGCTCTCCCAAAATGCCATTATTCTCTGTCCATGCTTGAAGCTTTAATTTGATTGCCTGCATTGCTAGCCTGTATATTACCGATGTAATGGTCAACGGTCTATACGAGTGAATTCTGTCTTTCTCCCCCTTTCCTTTATAAATCAAATTCATTCTACTTTGTCGCCAACTGTCTGGTATTCGTCTATCTTTTGAATTTCTTTCAACTGCTTTCACCAGAGCTTCCTTACTTTTTGGTCCTAGTTCATTTATCAGCCTAATGGGAACCTCGTCTAGCCCTGTGGCTGTACGCTTAGGAATTTTCTGTCCCGCTTTTTTCCAGTTTAAATTTGTTAGCACCAGCTGCTTTTCCCCTTGGGTCTCTTTCATGCTCTTTTTTTCAACAAGTATAACCTCGTCATTGCCTTGGAAAGATTCGGCTGTTGCTTTTCAGATGTATTTTATTGCCGCTTCTCCTTCTAGTCTGTTTTCATCTTCGTCTAGGATATGTTGTATTGTTGTTGACTTCCTGCCTGATGAACCGCGGCAATCGCTTCTCGTATCGCCTTGTTCCACCAGCTTTTCGGCTTCTTTTTTCCTTTCCAACGAACATGTTGGTTCTCTTTCCGTATTTCTGTCTTTATTAGACTTATAAGCTCACCATATTCCCTCTCTTGACCATTTGCCAAGTTCTTCCTCAACTCTATTGACTGTATTTGCTATTTGTTCAGCGTTCAAATTTAGACTGCCCATTTTGCTCTCCTTGCCCTCTTTCCCAACTACATATCCCATTTTCAATATGATGCGTTTATGGTCACTCCCTATGCTTTTATACCCTTCCTCATCGATGACCATTTCTCTCAACTTATCATGAATTCCTTCTGTCATCAGACAGTAATCAATGGTCGATTGCCGGTTTCCCACTTCCCACGTGATCTGTCCTTCACACTTAGGCCCTGTATTCACGATCACGAGGTTATTTTGCTCACAAAGGTCCAGCATTGACTTCCCGTTATTGTCGGTATAGCCATCTAAATCCTGTATGTGGGCATTCATGTCACCTAATAGGACAATTTCAGCACCACTCCCGAAACCCTTAATATCAGCGCTTATGCATTCCACTAACTTTATTCTTCTCTGTGCAATTTTTTTCCGGTCCACAAATACGTAACGCCCAGCCAAGTTTCTTTCCCACTCATTGTACCTGATAACCAAAGATGCTCTTGACATTGTGAATTTACTCTTTTCCATTTGGCTCCCTGATGGATGAGCATTCCGACTCCCCCTCCCTTTCTTTCCGACTTAGTTCTGTTTCACCCTTCCCAAACGTAATTGTCAATAACTGGTGGCTCTTCTGAGTCTCTAAGGTGCGTTTCTGTAACCGCATACACCCCTATTTGTTCTCTGTGTAACTGCTCCTCAATCTCTGCCTACTTTTCCTTTCTTCTGCCGCCCTGCATGTTTACGTAACCTATTGCATGGTGAACTCTTTTTTTGTTTTCCTCCTTTTTCTATTATCGACGGCGATGCTCTTCTGATGTTCCCCTAGGGGACCTTCTTCTTTACTATCTACTCTGACCTCCTGAGCGCCCGCGGGCCCCCTGAAAAAGCTACAGCGCGATCACCAAGTCGCCAGCCCACTTCTCGTGCTAACCTGTAATTTCATTTCATTTCATTTATTATACCCTCAAGGCCTGTGAAGGCTTTACAGAGGGGAGTGGGTTACAAGTGAATCCAAACAGTAAATTTGCAAAAGAAAAATATACAACATAAAAATACAATTTGACAAGTAATTCAGTAGGACTACAATGAGCAATTACAAAAGGTGTTACAAAAAAGGGCAAGATATACAAGCACATTAAACAGCATTTTAGCAAGTAACGTTGGTTAAGGCATCACGAAACAAAGGATTATCATTGATGGACACAATGCTTGCGGGAAGGTGGTTCCACTCTAGTGATGTCCGAGGTACGAATGACTGGGAAAATGTATTTGTGCTGCAAGAAGGGACGTGAACCTTGTAAGAATGATCGATGCGACGAGATACATAGTGTGGAGTATGGATGAATACATCACGTAGTTTTGTGTGGTGAAAAATTTTGTGAAATAATGATAAACGGGAGACTTTACGTCGAGCTGCAAGAGATGGAAGGGAAAGGCCAGTTTTCATGGCTGTTACGCTGGCAGTTCTATTATAATTCGAAAGAATGAAACGAGCAGCGTTATTCTGAACTAATTCTAATGAGTTAATTAAGTTTAGGTTACTAGGGTCCCAGACAGATGCAGCGTATTCTAATTTCGGGCGTATTAGTGTTTTATAAAGCAATAATTTCAAGGAGTGAGGAGCCTTAAAAAAGTTACGCCTTAAGTAACCAAGAGCGCGGTTAGCATTGTTCACTATATTAGTAATGTGAGTTGCCCAGGTAAGGTCGTATGTAATATGTATTCCTAAGTACTTGTACGAAGTCACCTGTTCTAAAGGAAGACAATTTAAATAGTACACTTCAGATACGTTAGGTGTTCTAGATACTTGCATAGCTTTACACTTGTTAACATTTAATTCCATTAGCCATAAACTGCACCAGTTAGATATTATATCAAGGTCCGATTGAAGACGGTTAGTATCACAATGCGTAGTTATTTCTCTAAAGATAACACAATCATCCGCGAAGAGATGAATGTTAGAAGTTACTTGTGAAGGAAGGTCGTTAATATATATTAAGAACAACAAAGGACCGAGAACCGATCCTTGGGGCACTCCGGAAGCAACAGAGCACACCGGTGAATCGCAGCCATTAGCAGTAACGTATTGTGAGCGATGAACCAGAAAACATTCGATCCATTTTAAGAGATTAGCATCAATATTCAAACGGGTCAGTTTGTGGACTAGAAGTTTGTGACAGACTTTATCAAATGCTTTTGAGAAGTCTAGAAATATGCAGTCGGCGCGTGATGAACGATCAAGAATTCGATGCAACTGATGAGTGAAAGATACGAGTTGAGTCTCGCATGAGTATGATTTCCTAAAGCCATGCTGAGTAGGTGAAAAAAATGTGTTATCCTCAAGAAATTCTACGAGGTTTGTGAATACAATGTGTTCTAGAAGTTTGCAGCACGTGCTGGTAAGTGAGATGGGGCGATAGTTTGTTGCTATGTTTTTGTTACCAGATTTATGGAGTGGAACCACCTTCCCCACCTTCCACTGATAAGGTAAAGTGCTGGTGTTGAGTGACTGTTGAAAAATTTTTGTTAGTATTATAGAACTGTATGCGGAAGTGCTTTTTAGGAACCTAGTGTTAATTGAGTCAAAGCCAGGCGAAGAATTGTAGTCGAGCTTGTCAATAAGTTTAGCAACACCAGATGTGTGAACTATTACTGGAAACATGACTGGATAATTATAGTTACGTAACTCGGGAAGTTGTTTATTTAGAGCTCCCGAAAAATTTTTGAGAAAGGCTTCGTTAAGGTGAGTTGCAGCACCGTTTTTAGGAACAGGCTGCCCAGTAGAGTCGTTTAATAAGATTAAGTTATCAGAAACAGGTTTAATTATTTTCCAAAATTTTTTAATGCTAGTTTTAAGAATAGATGGAAGAGTAACAGCAAGAAAAGTACGTTTAGCGAGTTTTAAAGCTTGAATGTATTCGTTAGAAGCCGCCTTGTATGCCGTCCAACGAGAAGCACTTGAGGACAACTTAGCTGAGCGGTAGATACGCTTTTTACGGTTAGAAAGTCGTTTAATGCGAGTGTTATACCAGGGGGCTTGTGGGTTAGAAGTTAAGATACGGCTCGGAACATATGTGTTCATTAGTTCCTTTACTTTATGAGCAAACAGGTCCCAATTAGTTTGTACAGAACGGTCATCAAAGTTAATTAGGAATGTGTCAAGAAACGTATGTAACTCATTATTGATGGCCCCGAAGTTTGTTCTACTATAATCTAGTATCGTTTTCCTTTTCTTGATATTTTTCGGATGTTTGGCACTAATAGTAAAATGCATTGCAGAATGGTCGCTTAAAGGCGGAAGGAAGGTAATGTTGGAAGTTAGTTTGGGTTCAGTAGTAAGTACTAGGTCGAGAGTGTTTGATATAGTAGCAGTATTCCGAGTTGGTTCAGTGACCACTTGCGAAAAGGAAAAAGTGGAACACAAATCTAAAAATTCCTTAGCCTGAGACGAAAATGGGAGTAATGAAGGAGGCTGAGAGTTCCATTTAATGTTCGGAAAGTTAAAGTCACCTAACAAGTAAAGGGGCGATGATGGAAAGCGTGATGATACGTTATTAATTACATCATGCAATTCACTAAGGAATGTGGACGATGAAGAAGGAGATCGGTAGCATACGCCTATAATTGCCTTCTGGTGATGAATGGTAAATGAAGCCCAGACGATTTCGAGGTCAGTAGCGACAGAAATTCGTGAAGAAGGAATGTCGTTAGAAATGGCAAGTAGGACGCCGCCTCCACGACTCACAGTACGATCCTCCCTATAGATAGCGAAGCGATGGGCATCCTCGAAGATTTCAGAATCATTAATGTTGTTCGAAAGCCACGTTTCTGTTAAGGCAACAATGTGTGGAGAACAAGTGTCAATTGCTGAGGACAATGAAAAATATTTGTTCAGTACACTTCTAATGTTAGTAAAAAAGATGGACACATGGTGTTGTGAAGACTGTCCACTTCCCCTCTCGCTCCGCTAGGTTAAATTGCCTGCAGGAAGTATGTTCTTTGCGTGTTGGCCCTGCGACGGTTTTTCTGTCACGCATTTCGTTTCGGCGTCAAAAACGTAGCACCTGTCATTCATAAGTAGTTTGTCGTATCTGAGTTTAAACGCAGGTGCGCCGGGCTGACTTTTTCCAAACTCGATAAGATTTCCCCGAGCGAGACGGGTTGCTGGGGAGTAATCTTCACTAAGAGTGATATTGCTTGTTTTAAGCTGATTACGTAGTGAAAGAATATTTTCTTTTATTTTGAAACTCGAGAAGTTCACAATTACAGGTCGGCATTTTCCCGGTAAAAAAACACCTAAGCGATGGGCGCGTTCGATTGAGTCGTGGATCCCGTCTCGTTTGAAGTGGATCCCGTCTCGTTTAAAACCACCGCAACTTCTCACTTCCCCGTTTACTTCGACAACCTCGAAGCCTTTCTCTCGGCTCATTTTCCACATTGCCTCATTAGCAGCCACTACGGCTCTTTGTACGTGACTGTCACGCACAGGCACCTCCGGCACCGTGCACACCACGATCTGTACCTGAGGGGATAGCTCACGCAAGTCGTCCACCCCCTTCGCCAAGCCACGGCCGCTCAATGGAAACAAGGTGTCACCTTGTTTCCATTGAGCGGCCGTGGCCAAGCGCTGGGCTAGTCCTGGCCCTTTCCTGTTCAGGACGTCATTTAGCCCACCTGCTACTATGACGAGGTTGCGCACGTGGGCATTTTCCGCGAGCTTTTCTTTTGCTCGCTCCATGACAGAACCCAGTGTGCGCCTTGGAAATGTCCCTACCGCCACTCTTTTGTCGCCTTTCACCCTCTCCACAATTGCTTTTGAGCACCCAGCCAGGTTTGAATCGCCTGCAATATTCACCCTTTCACTCTCTCCTACCTCTCCCTGCTTCCCTTTGTCATTTTCCGCGTGATTCGGACTCGACAAGGGGCATTGTCCCCTCGGCTCTGCTTTTTTCGCATAGTGGCCTCAAGGTAGGTGCTGCTCTTTCCAGCTAACCCATCATCACCCTGCCTGCGTTCCACGTATTTCTCTGACCCTCCCGCGCCTGTCGCGTCGGGGGTCTGCGTTCCATTGTCACGCACATTCTCGGTCACAATGGCGGTCCTGTTCAGCTTTTCCTCTGCTGCTTCCAGTCTCTTTTCAACTACCTTCCGTGCCTCACGCTCCGTGTTTAGCTCATTTTTGAGCTCTTGCACCTGTTTGAGCTCTTCCTGGAAACTCTCCATTTTCTGCAGCCTATACACCAGAACACCGTGAATTCAAAGGGCGCGGCCATATTGATGAGCGCCGGTCGCGCCATCTATCCCAAGCGCCGCGAAGTAGCAGGCCTGGGCTGCCATGCCGGGAGATGCGACCCGGCGCGAAAGCGAAACTGGGGCTTTTTAGCTGGGCGGAAGGCGTGTTTCGTGTTTTTTCTAACCTGTCATTTTCGCTGTCTGGATGCAATCAAACTTCAAGACCTCATGCAAGTCCCCAATGGCCACACTGAGTGCTGTGCAGACTGCAGAAGCGAATACATCGGGTAGGTACGCTATTACGTTTGTACAAACCGCGCGCTATATGCTAGAACACGTGTGAGCTTTTTGGCACCGTAACCTGTGAAGGAATTTACAGCACTGTGTTGGTGCCATATATTATTAAAGCACGCAGAACACTGTCATCTGCACTTTCAGTTTGGTCTTGTTTGTCATGGTCTCTACTGGGTTGGCCGCGTTTGGCAACCAACTGGCGAGGTCGTTTGACTGCCTGGTTAGCAGACGCCTGCCCTTCACCACCTGCACATTGAAAACAAAATATATTTTATAGTAAGAAGGGCTGTAGTTCTTTCCCATGCCATCACTGTTGCGAAGATATAAAGTCCTCTCAAAATGAAATAGAAAATACACCAGGCCAATTGTATCGTGCAACCACTTAAGAGTACAACATTCAGAACAAAAGCCTACAGCACTCAAACAAGCAGCATATGATGCTAAACCTGCACTCATTGGAAAATGAGTTACTACAGTAGTTATAATGTTCAGTCAAAGTAGTTACAGTAGTTACATGTGCAGTCAAAGCCCGTATAACAGGGCGAGCATGACAGATGCAGGTGTTGTACAGTTGCACAAACCATGACAGGGCACGTAAAATTACCATCCCTACTTCAAGCTGCATCATCAGGAACCATTTGGTACAAGACAACAACCGCACCTGCCTTCCAAGAAATTAGCCCCACCAACTGCAGCTACCTGGTACCAGACCTGTTTCGCTTGTGCGAGGCCATCGGATTGTTGGCGCTCCCTTAGAAAAGAAAACAGTAAAAGAAAAAACTAGTGAGAACGATCAAAATTTTGTTACATAATGCAAGAATAATTAAGCACCTTATTTTCCTCGCCATATGAACGGAAATATTTTGCGCTTTGCCCCGCATAACAGCCCGCACGCAGTTTAGAGCTCAGGAGGCTCAAATGAATTCGTTACGAATGACCCCTGCAACACCAGCTCGTAAAGGTAGGTGCGCTGCAAGAACACCTTCGGCGACGAGTAGTCGTCGTTTACGTTTTTGTGGACGCATGCTACGTGACGAGCAGACTTCGGTTTACTTTCGTTAGCAATAACGCTCACCAGCAAGGCCTACAACTTGTCGTTCACGCTTAATGGTCATTCCGTGCACCAGCTGCAAGTATCGCTAACCGCAAACTCAACTGTTCCGCTTAACCGTCGGGAGCTCTGCCTGAATGAGAACACGAAAAGGCTTGCCTTTTTGTTATAGGCAAGGCGAAGCACCGGCGCGGGATTCTGCTCTGTAGGCTTGTTGCCCAGAAAGTGCTCGGAGCAAACCTGCGTGTGTATTACGTTTGTAGGGCGCAAAGTTGAACGTGGCACCAAAATATACACAGATCGAATACTCACTCGTGCATTTTCACTGGGTTGGTAGTTCTTCCTATTCACTGCAGCTATCCACCGGTGGCGCAGCTTGGCATTCTTCGTTGCGGATGGAAATCGGCGCAGGCTGAAAACACCGCACCTGCACGATTCCCTACGTGTGTTGTGCTCTTCGCAAACAGCGCTAAGCAACCTGCTCCTTTTCCGCTGGTTGTTTTGGCATCCAAACACGACGCAATGATGCCCAGATGACTTCTTCTACTTTGGATCCGTGTGAACGGGCACGTTTCCTCACTTTGGAGCCCTAGAGCTGGCGCTTGCCATGTCTACTGGTCGCCGGCGAACACACTTTGGCAGCCCAGTACAAAATTGCGCCGGTCGACCGGGCAACCCGGTGCGAGAGTATGCGTTCGGTTAGCCTGGGTGCGAGACTAGCGTGTTCTGGTCTATAGTCGGATACAACTTTAGAAAAAAGGGGAGGCCCCGCCCAGATGACCGAAGCGCGACAGCCGATTGCCTCCGCGACTAAAATAGTCCCGCTCGAAACATCGTGCTCCCGAAACGCGTATCGGTATAAATAAAGACTTTTGCATTTTGATGACTGGTTTATTAGAGCTCTCATGTGCTACAGCACAGGCCGGATAGCGGCAGAAAAATAACCCCGTGCCTTTCACAACGCTCCCGTCGTCTGCTCTTTAGCTTCATTGCAAGTGACAAAAGTATAGAAAGAGCAGCTTTGCAACACTTTTGCGCTTCTTCACTTGTACACGGCGTATCTACTACTCTTTTCTCAAGCTAAAAATGAATCAGTTGCTATTGAAAAAAATCTTATATAAAACAATGCTTTACCGCAACCATTACAAACCTGGAGCGAGAATACGGTCGAGGCAGGAAGTGCAAAAATGCTTCATTCATCGTTTTAAATAAGTACTCTTGGTTTTGAATTGCATAAAAATTTATATTTTTTTGGTTTTGTGTTTTCACAATTTCACAGCATGCATTCTACCGCTTGCGCGTGCAGTGAGTACTGGTGGACAGCAATTAATCGACAGTGCCACACAACGCTCGAACACCGTCGCTGGACGCTCGGCTATCTCACTGCTGACAATAGAGAGGTTTATCTTGTCCGGTATTCCGGTAAAACGCAGGCGGACGGGGCATTGGGGCAGCAACACGATTATGTCAGTGCCGAAAATTTACACCAGCAGCGAAGAACACACTCGGTTAATGCAATATTAACTGTTTCGGTTTGTTCGAGCAGTGCGCCACCTGGTGGCTGCACCATGCAGACCACTCGACCACTCACGCTTACGCCTCCGCCCCAACGCCCCGGGCGTACGCATGCGTTTTACCAGAATACCTGAAAAAAAAAAACCTCTCTATTGATAGTTTACGCTAAGTTCACGCCGACAAATATTTGCTTTGAAGGCTTCTTCTGCACATAGTTTATGTCGCGCGCATTTTTCTGATTTCTCCTGAGAATGGTGTTGCTCCATCACTTCACCCCGTCCGACGAAAAACGCAGCGACACAGTATACGAACACACCCGCTGCCACCGTAGGCACCAGTCTTTGGAAAACTTTCTCGCCGTATACTTCACTCGGGAGTGAAATAAAATAACATGGAAAAAGCACGCAGTATGTGTGTTCGCAGCGATCGCCGCGGGATCCTGTTTACAGGCAAAGCGTAGCGCAGCGCCAGCGATGCTCGCTGCAATGTTCCTTTACCGGATCACGGCTCAGAATAAATGCACGCTGCACAAATGGCGCATCGTAAGCTCGCAGTAATATTTCCGGCATGATAGACCATAACAAACAGTTCTGGAATTCGCTCTGACGAGGGGCTGAAGCACACAGCTGACGCGACCTCGCCCAGTTCGAAGCGCGGGCGGCCATCTTCTCCGTCGGCGGGGTCACCGGCCGCCTGGCTCATGACGTTTGTCCAGAGCGCGCGCCCATTGGTGGATGCTCGTGTGCCTCCGCCTCGGAGGAGTAAACGCCCCCTTTTTTCTAAAGTTGTATCCGACTATAGTATGGACATCACATTGTGTGCCGGTTGATTCGACGCCCTCTCCATTCTCACCCGTCTCCTCATCTGCCTTGAGGGTCGCCACCCGTACTGCCTGCTTTACCGGCTTTCTCCTCATGTATTGCACGGCTTTTTTCAAATACTATAATACTATATCTATGCGGAACACGTGCCTTCTAGAAAAAAACGATACGCACAGGATCCAAATCCTCAAAATGCCGCAAAGCAACTCTCACCACTGTTTCAAAAATAATCAATGCCGTGGAGACCAAAGGTATGACGCGCTCAACCACGCGGTCACGCTCTCACGTTTCTAACAGACACGCACAGTAAAACCACTAATAGCTATTTTTCTTGCCACTTCCAAGCTACTACTTAAAGACTACAAACACTCAACGTCCCACTAGGCTGCACATGTTGGAACACATGGCACGAAAGGACGCTCTAATCATCCTGCAAAACAAACGTACACGAAGCACACCCGCGCACCCGAAATACGAGAGACAAATAAAAAAAGGAAAGAAATGGAAAACCCCCAATTACTATTTAAATGCAAAAAACCAGCAAATAAAAACGAAAGCAAGCTCAAAGCATGCACAAAAACTTATGATTTCGTCGTCGCCACGGAGCCCCGAAAAGCACGTCCATTTGCCACAAAATCCAAACCAACCAAGCCCCATGAACCGCGATTCGCTGTTCATGCGGCTTAGCGCCATCGGTATGTGGTGGGAACACTTCCGGCGAAAAAAAAAAAAGAATGTGACGCCATGTCTGTTAAAAGTCGAAGTGACGTCATTTTGTTTTCGAAGGCGCGAAGTTTACTTTGCTGGCCTGCATTTGGAGCTATATATCCAAATGCCCCGCCATTCGACATGATGGGCGTTTCGAGCTTTCAGCGCGGAAAGCGATGCAGGAAAAGCCAGCCGCACGGTTGTCGAAATCGCACCCCTGCACAGAACATACTTTCTGTGGAGGCCGACGAAAGCTTTAGGTGTAGAGTGCTGATCCTATCGTCGGACGGCAAGCTCGTCGGCCGGCCCGGTCGCACGAAAACAACTACATAATTATCTGGCCGTCGTAACTCACTACTTTTGACTGAACAGATTAAGAAGCGATGAAGCTAACCGCGTCACCAAATTGAGACAAACTTCGACAAGCAAGAAAGCACAAACTGTGAGGGGGGCCTATTTCAACAGGTGAACTTTACGTGTGCGCTTTTCTGTCCATTTCAAGACGTGCATTGCATTGCGAGTGATAGTGGCATAAACGCCCCCTCTAACGATGGGCGCTGAAAATAAATGCATTTATTAATAATGATAAAATGGAATAAACTTGTATTTTCCTAACTCGTCACGAATATATAAAATTGAGCGGGAATTTTATTTGCGTTGCATGAATCTAACTGTGTCTCGCTTGAATTAAAACACGCTTTTTTCTTTCCCAATGTTTGTTGCCTCCAAACATAGCCGCGCACCAATCGCTGCTTCCATAACCCCCCTTGCTGATGTCGGTGACAATCTGTACTGAACCCCTTTTTGCCCGAAGCTTCGTGGCCTATTTCGATCGACCTTGTGTCTGCCACAAGTCCTACACCATTCGCATCACGCGATGAAATCAGATAACACTCGGTTCGGTAAAAACAGAGAGCCGGATAGGACTACCCAAAACTTTCGAGAAACTTCCGATACATCAGGCGCGTCCTGCCCTGTGCGATAACATTTGTTAAGCGGTGAAACGCGGTCGCCCGATAGAGGCACAAATGCACGTGTGAATACCCCCCTGTTAAAAATCATCTACCCGATGCTGCAAACAAACGAAAGTAATAAACAAAAACACCCCTAGCAGAGAAACAACAAAATAAGGATGTTCGTCAGTGTGCGTAAAAGGGCTTAAGACGCACCATGTGGGCTACATCAGATCGTGCGCGGCGCCGCTGTGAATGCGAAATACCGTCCGGCACGACCAGTGAGCCAGTACATCGGATGACCTTGCAGGGTCCGAAATAGTGTCGCAAATTTTCCCGACCCGCTGCGACGACTCGCTTTGTAAAGACAACAATGCGCCTCCTAAACAGCCCAACGGCACCGGCATGTCTAGCCATGTTCGGTGGACCGAGTATCGTTAGTTGATTCGCTGTCGCTTTCACGGTTTGCTTGGAGCAAGAGAACTGGAAAAAGATGTTTTGAGGTGCTTTCTTTTTCAGTCATGCTATACTGATGAAATGAAACGTTCTCCACCCTTCATGTAGATATTGTAAATCAATATTCCTCGTTCTGGATGAGAACAAGTCCTTCCCTTCAACAACGTCCTTAGTGTAGATGAGTCGGACGACGGTATGGGCTAGCCACCACTTGATTTATGCCCGACCCCAACTCTCACAACTGGCTGGCAGCGGTGAGACGGACTTTGCGACGTGGTGCTGTGTCTGCGGTGAGTGCTTGGTTCTTGCTTTGACCCTCTAGGCTTCATTTTGTGGTTGTACAGTTTAGAACAGTAGGGAAGCAGGATTGTTGATTGTTAGCTAGGTTGTGTTTACCTAGGTATGTTTAGCGAGCAAGACTAAGGCAGTAAAGCAGCAATCATGGAGTTAAGGACACTGCTGAGAGACGAATTCTTGATTGATGGTAACTGGGCGAAGAGGCACACAAGAAAATGCTAAAAGGTGAATTATTGAAGCTGATTTCCGAACAGGCCAGTGAGGGGGACATTGAAATTGGTTTAGAACTTTTTAGAAAAGAGGGAAGCGGGACAGGGAGGAACGCGAGGTGAGAAAAATGCAACTTGAAGTTGAAAACAAACGTTTGGAGTTTTCTCAAGGAAATCAAGGGGCTCTGGGACGATCAAGTGAGGCAGAATCATACCGCATGGACAGGCTGTTAAAGCCATTTGAGGTCGGGACCGACATAGGCTTGTTCCATGTAATTTTGAAAGGACTTGCGAGAAAATGAACTTCGGTCCGAGTACATGGCCACAGCGGTTGCTGTCTATGTTGCCGTGTGAGGCGGCGGAAGTAATCGCCAGACTGAGTGCACAGGATGCATATGATTATGCAAAAGTTAAAGCTAGTGTCCTGAAGAAATACCGCCTTTCAGCCGAAGCTTTTCCGCAAAGGTTTAGAAGCACAGGCAAGAAAGATAGCGAGGGGTACCTGGAGTTTGCATATAGCTTAAAGGCCAACCTAGTCGAGTGGCTGAAAAGCGCGGAAGCGTACGACAGCAGAGACATGATCATAGAATGCATGTGTCTAGAGCAGTTTTACAAAACCATCCCCCAAGCTGTGAAACTGTGGGTGCAAGACAGAGGGAAAGTAAACACTGTGGAAAGAGCGGCTGAATTAGTCGATGAGAATGCAACCCGTAGAAAGTTGAACGCCGAGGACGGAAATTGGGACGGTCGAATTGGACCGCGGAAACCATTTCCGTTCAAAAAAGGTTCGCAGACTAGTCGATTGGAGCCTGTAGACGTGGAGGAAAAGCCCGCAGAAAAGAGCGAGGAGAAACACAACGGGGAAACCGCAAAAAAGGAACAGAAAAGAAAATTCGAATCTTTTAGGCCGATCCGCTGTTATAAATGCCACAAACTGGGACATATTGCCGTAAACTGCGGGAAGCCTAGCGTAGTTTTTTCCTACGTAGAGGAAAAAGACGAGAATACGGAACTTTAAGTGCATATCTTCATGACCTGCAAGTTAATGGCAAACCATGCCGAGTGCTAAGAGACAGTGCCGCCACGATGGACATTGTCCATCCGTCTTACGTGACGGTTGATGACTTCACCGGAGAAGTAGCATGGATCAAACAGGTTGTAGAACACAGCGTATGTCTGCCCATGGCCAAAGTCAAAATCTGTGGACCATTCGGGGACCTAGAGACCGAGGCTGCAGTTTGCAAATTTTTGTCACTGCAGTGCCCTTACATCTTTTCGAATCGTTCAAATCAGTTACTGCGTGAAAAAGGGCTTAAACTGGGAGAGGGCGTAGTACAGGCTTTGACGCGAGGCCAAGCTCGCAGAATCGCGTTGCTTTCGGCCGAAAATGCACAAGCTGCTCCAGTGGAAGTAGCAAAGGAGATAACTGCAATAACCGAATCCGAACTAGGCTCGAGTGATGAAAAAGCAGTTGAGGAAAGCCTGCCAGCTGACCAGTTCAATGAGAGCGTAGCACTTGAGTGTCAAAGTTCAAGCCTGCAGGAAGAGCAAGCTGACGCACTCACAAGTGAGACAGGGTCGTTATTATCACCGGCCTCAAAGAACTTTGATCAGCTCTTACGTGTGGATAGAGAGTCATTGGCAGCCGAGCAAAAAAATGATGAGAGCTTAGCTAAATTGCATCACACAGCTAAAGAAGGCATTGCTAGGCGCAACGTTACGATACAAGAGAGGATTGTTGTATCGGCACTACAGAGACCGAAAGGGCAGGATTCTAGATGAGTTAGTCGTACCTACTAAGTACAGGGACGACCTTTTGAGTCTCTGTCATGGAAATGGGTGGTCTGGCCACCCGGGCATAAACAAATCGAAGGAAAGATTGCTTATGAAATACTACTAGTCTAGCTGTTTCAAAGACGTAGAAAACTTTGTAAGATCATGCGACGGCTGCCAGCGCTCGGGTAAACCAGGAGAAACCTGGAAAGCTCCACTATAGGTAGTGCCCTTAATTACAGAACCTTTCATACGACTTGTGATAGACAAGGTAGGGCCTCTACCAAAGGCAAAGTCGGGTTAAGACACAGTAGGGCCTCTACCAAAAACAAAGTCTGGTTACGGGTACTTGTTTACCATGCTGTGTTCGGCTACAAGGCTGTGTCCGGCTACAAGCAATCCCTCTGAAAGAGCTCAGCTCCACCGAAGTAGCAGACGCGCTTTTGTCAGTATTCGCACGAGTTGGGTTTCCAGCCGAAATTCAGGCGGATCAAGAGTCAGCATTCACCAGCTCACTGACTTCCACATTCTTACAAGAGTGCGGGGTAAAGTTGATACACAGTTCCGTCTATCACCCTCAGTCAAATAATGTACAGTGGTGGCATTCAGTGCTTAAGCGAGTTTTGCGGGCACTCTGTTACGAGCACAAGGATGACTGGGAGGATGACTGGTCTTCCGGCCACTTTGTTTTCTTTGCGAACGGTTCCTCATGAGGCTACAGGGTTCTCGCCAGCAGAACCAATGTATGGGAGGACACTCCGTTTTCCTCTGAGAATGTGAAGACAGATGTGGGAGGAAAGAGAACAGACTCTAACAGTGGCAGAATACGTGCTAAATCTGCTGCAGTGGCTAAGTGCAACCCAAGAACTAGTCGAAAAGCACATGGGAGCAGCTCAAAAGAACGCCAAGTTCTATTACGACAAGAATGCGAGGCTTCGTACGTTTAACGCCGGAGACCAGGTATTGATCCTCAAACCTTCAAGAAAGAACAAGCTTGAAGTTCTCTGGGACGGATCCGTTAAAGTGTTGCACGAACTATGCTCTGAAAATGCCCGGTCGCAGGAAGGAGGTGAGGATACACTAGTGCAATTTGATGAAGCCGTACGTAGAGCGGAGCGGAGTCAACATTACCATCAAGGAGCAGGATGACACTAGTACCGAGTTTAATGAGTATAAGGCGACCTCCAACTCTGAAATCCGCCACTTTACCATCAAGGAGCAGGATGACACTAGTACCGAGTTTTAATGAGTATAAGGCGACCTCCAACTCTGAAGTCAGCCAGTTTACCATCAAGGAGCAGGATGACACTAGTACCGAGTTTAATGGGTATAAGGCGACCTCCAATTCTGAAATCACCCTGGAAGAAGTGGTAAAACATTCGGTAAGCTCGCACGCTCTTAGACCCGAGCAGCTAGATGAGCTAAGAGGGCTGTTACGGGAATATCTCGACATATTCAGTGATCGGCCAGGTAGAACCGAACTAATAACGCATGAAATAGAGCTGACATCAACCGAACCCGTAATATCAAAGCCTTACAGGTTGTCTCCGCGACAGAGATAAATTATGGAGGCAGAGATACAACGGATGCTAGAGTTGGGAGTTATTGAGCCCGCTGAGAGTCACTACATGTCATCGCTAATACTTGTAGAAACCCCTATAAGGACCCTCGTCCGTGTGTTGACTACAGAAAGTTAAATGCCATCACTACGGATCAGCTGTACCCGATACCCAACTTTGAGGAACGAATCGAAGGAGTTAGCGCTGCTAAATACATTTCAACTATGAATGTATGAATGAATGTGTATTGTTTAGTGGCGAAAGGGCCAGGTATGGCCAAAGAGCGCCATGACTGATAATGTTGTGTTAAGCGCTGATTTGTGAGTTGCGATGGTGGGATGTAACATGGCTGTCAAGTGGCCTAAAATCAATCCGTATCATAGAAGCGTAAAATGATATATAGTATAAAATTATGATAGTGATACATGTAGTTGTCTGTGGATATAGTGGATACAGTACGCATGATAAATGATTATGGAGCTAAAATGCAAGAATATGGAAATAGCACCTATGCCTCCCGGAGGCCTTTGAGCCCAAAGGCTGGAAGGCAGGTGCTTTCTCTTAATGCAGTTACCGCAGCAGAAATCTCAGTTAAGAGGCCGTGCTACAGATTTCCTGTAGCACGGCCTCTTAACATGAAAGCCTCTGTAACATGAAACTAACTGAAAGCCTCTGTAACATAAAAACTATGTATATATTTTAAAAATTCGAACAAGGATTGATATTTAAAGAGTGGCTAGAAGTGGAATTTGTTGCCGGTGTGGTAATGCAAAATGCTTTTCCCTATTAGCGTCTAATTCAGTGCATTGCAGCAGGATGTGAAACACGGTAAGTGGCTCACCATATTTATCACACATGGGTGGATCGCCACCGGACAAGAGGTATGCGTGTGTGCTGTATGTGTGTCCTATCCTGAGTCTGCAAAGTGTTACTTCTGTATGGCGGTTCTTTGATACCGGCGGCCAGTTGCCAAGATACGGCTTGATAACATGTAGTTTATTTTCTGTTTCTTTATCCCACAAGCGCTGCCAGAAAGCCCTTAGCTTTTTCCTTATTGAGGGCTTGAAGTCCATTACAGGGGCAGACGTGGAAGTGTTGGAAGCGTTCGCGTGGACGGATCTAGCTAGCTGGTCAGCCAACACGTTTCCCTCTATCTCTCGGTGCCCCGGCGCCCAGCATACGACGATATGCTGCTTGGACTCATAGGTTGTGCATAATGCTGAGTAAAGAGATAGAATTACAGGGTTTTGATATTTCCTGACAGTTTTCAAAGCATTTACGACGCTCGAAGAGTCTGTGTATATAACTGCCTTTGGGATATTAAATTCTTTAATGTGTTTAACGGTGTCCTTTAATGTGTTTAATATCGCGTAGGCCTCTGCTGTGAAAATACTTGTATTAGGGTGCAGAACACCGGCATCCGAAAAGGATGGACCGACTGCTGCGTAAGATACGCCAGAATTACACTTTGATGCGTGTGTAAAGAATTCTGGAGAAGAGTATTTGTGGTGTAACTCGAGGAAGTACATTCGTATATGAGCGACAGGCGCATGCTTTGTAACAGCTACGAAAGACGTATCACAGTCTATTGGTTGCCACTGCCACGGCGGGGGCCGTATAGCAGGGGACATAAGGTGGTATTCAAGCAGTGGAATCCTTGTTTCTTCAGCCATGTCTCTAACACGCATGGAGAAAGGCTGTGCCACTGTGGGCCGGTTGCGGAAAAGTTGACAACTGGACAAATCGTTTATGGTGTAATACGCGGGGTGCTGACTGTTTTCCGTTCACTCTAAGAAAACACATGGAAGACGAATATGTTCTCTGCAGATGAAGTGACCACCCATCCGATTCAATGTACAGGCTTTCCACTGGGCTTGTTCTAAAGGCGCCTGTGGACAGGCGAATTCCCAAGTGATGGACAGGGTCTAGCATCTTTAGAGTAGTTGGAGTAGCCGACTGGTAAACTATGGTTCCATATTTAGTCGTGTGCGTATGAGGCTTTTGTACAAGTTCATGAGACATTTTCTATCACTGCCCCAGGTTGTGCGTGAGAGCACCTTTAAGATATTCATTTGTTTTTAAGATATTTTATGTGGTGTATAAACGTTAATTTCGCGTCTAAAATTATGCCTAAAAATTTATGTTCCCTGTTTCCAGGCAGACGCTCATCATGCAACACAATTTCAGGATCTGGGTGGAGGCCTCTTTTTCTAGAGAAAATGACACAGGTGCTTTTTTTATGGGTTCAATCTGAACCCGTTCTCATCAGCCCATTTGGAGACCTTGTTAAGACCGAGCTGGACCGGTCTCTCACAGATTGCTAGAGAACTTGATTGAAATCCTATCTGCACATCGTCAACATATGTTGAATAAAAGATGTTATGTGGTGTGTGTAGACGAAGAGAATTCATTTTTACAATAAAGAGCGTGCAGCTGAGCACGCCGCCCTGCGGCACTCCAGTGTCCTGCACAAATTTCCGTGACAAAACATTGCCCACTCGAACACGGAATGTGCGATGAGCCAGATAACTTTCGATAACATTGAACATATTACCACGTATACCTAAGTGTGAGAGGTCTCTCAATATCCCGAACCGCCACGTAGTATCATAAGCTTTCTCCATATCAAGGAATACAGATAAGAAAAACTGCTTCTGGACAAAAGCTTCACGGATACGTGCCTCGATGCGTATAATATGGTCACTGGTAGATCGACCCTCCCGAAACCCGCACTGGTATGAGTCGAGCAATTTGTTTGACTCGAGGAAGTGTAGTAGGCGACAGTTAATCATTTTTTCGAATACTTTGCAGAGGCAACTTGTTAGTGCTATGGGTCTGTAACTTGATACAGAGGAAGGATCCTTACCGTGCTTGAGAATTGGAATTACAATAGCCTCCTTCCAAACAGAGGGGATATCGCCGGAAAACCATACAACGTTGTAAAGGGAAAGGAGGGCTTTCTGTGTTTCGGATGGTAGTTGTTTTAACATATCATATATTACGCGGTCTGAACCTGGGGCAGATGTATTACAACAGTTAAGTGCTGCCTGCAGTTCCGCAATGCAGAATGGTTCGTTGTACGCCGCACTCTTTGCACATTTTCTTTCTAACTTTTGCCTCTCTATTCGTGTTTTGTATTTTAGGAAGGTTTCGAAGTAGTGTTAGGAGCTGCATATGTGTTCAAAATGTGCACCAAGAAAGTTGGCTTGATCTTCCAGGCTTTCTCCGTGGCTATTTACTAAAGGCACGGAATGCGTTTGATGCCCATTAGCTTTCTTCACTCTATTCCAGACTTTTCTTTCATCTGTGCACGAATTGATGCTTGATATAAACTTCGCCCAACTCTCTCGTCTTGCTCGCCGGCGCGTTCTCCTTGCCTGAGAATTGACATGTTTAAAGTTTTCCAGGTTTTCTGCTGTTGGATAATCGCGAAGCATCGCGCACGCTTTGTTCCGTTTCCTCCGTGCTTGCGTACATGCATCGTTCCACCAGGGAACACGCCGCTTGGAACCCATGCCACTCGCTTGAGTAATACATTTACAGGCAGCATCAAGTATAAAAGCTGTAACATATGCAACAGCATCATGTATAGTTATACGAGACATCTCAGTCCAAGTCATGTGTGTAAGAGTTCGGTACCGTTCCCAATCGGCTGAGTCCACCTTCCACCGAGGGGCCTGCGGGGGAGGTTGATCTTGCTTCAGCCTACTTAGGATGATTGGGTAGTGGTCACTCCCATACGGGTTGTTAAGCGCATTCCATTTAAAATAGGTTGAAAGCGTCGGTGATAAAATGCTGAGATCTATGGCAGAGCATGTCTTGTTGGCCAGGTTAAAATATGTGGGGTCCTTCGTATTCAAGAGACATGTTCCAGAGGAAAAAAGCACCTGTTCAATGACGCGACCTCGCGCATGACAGCGTGAATCGCCCCACAAACTACTGTGTACATTAAAATCACCAAGAATCAAATAGGGCTCCGGGAGCTCATCTATTAATTATTCTAAGTCGCGTCTGTGAAGGTGATAATGTGGTGGTATAGACAGAGAGCAGATTGTAATGAGTTTATTTAAAAGTACGGCTTGAACGGCCATGGCCTCAAGGGCCGTTTGGAGCTTTAAATGCTGACACGCTACACTTCTGTCAGCAATGATGGCTACACCGCCAGATGATGCGACAGCATCCTGGCGGTCTTTACGAAACGTAACATACTTTCGGAGAAAGTTTGTGTGTTTAGATTTCAAGTGTGTTTCCTGTAAACACAGCACTTTTGGATTGTGTTAGTGGATGAGTTCTTGCACATCATCAAGGTTTCTAAGGAGACCTCTGACGTTCCACTGAACAATTTGTGTATCCATATTGAAAGTAAATAGGTGCTTTGCGTACGGAAACGGAAGTGATGCTTTAGATTACAGAGCTCTTTCGAGGCCCTGTATTCGGGGTTTTGCGTTTTCTGAAGCGTTTGAGGGAGCCTCGCCGCTCCTTAGGCGTTTGGTGCGCCTTGAGGATAGGTGTAGTGTCCATTGCCTCTAGTGAGGCTCCGGACACGTGCTCTTGCGAGCGAGAAATTACCAGAGAGAGCCCCGCCTTGGAAGTCAAGGACCCTGCGCCCACCAGCCCGGAGGTCGATGGGGCTCCCTGAGTGATTTGGCTGCGTCGGCCGTTGCCGGAGCTGGAAGGGGCCCAGGAGGTTGGGGCTGCCTCGGCTGCGCCCACCTTCGGGGTCGATGGCCCCGTCTGCTGAGTTGGCGTAGCAGCGCTAGCTGCGACCGCCGCGGAGGCAGATCGCGTAACTGCCGACTCACTGCTTGTGGGTCGGACAGCCGCCGGAGGCCGTTGTGAAGCTGCCCCCTGACGCGCCACATCGGCAAAGCTGCTCTCAGACAGGTATGACACCCGCCTACGTGCCTCCTTGAAAGATATGTTTTCTTAGACTTTTATTTTCATAATTTCTTTTTCTCTTTTCCAAGACGGGCAGTACCGCGAGTATGCGGCATGCTCGCCATCACAGTTTACACAATGTGGAGTGTTCAAGCACGTTTCAGAAGAATGTTCATTGCTGCTGCACTTGGCACATGTCAGCCGGCCTCGACAGTTCTGTGAACTGTGACCGAACCTTTGGCACTTAAAGCATCTAAGAGGATTGGGCGCGTATGGCCTAACACGGAGCTTGAAGTACCCGTCCCAAATTGACTCAGGCAGGACACTTGAACCGAAGGTGCTTATCAGGCGCTTCGTGTTGATCTCTTTACCATCTCGCTTCATCTTGATTCGTTTAACCTTTATGACATTGTGTTCACTGAAGCCCTCCAAGAGTTCAGCTTGAGTGAGCTCTAGCATGTCATCGTCCGAGACAATGCCGTGGGTGGTGTTCATAGTACGGTGCTGGGTTACTGTTACTTGGGTCTCCCCAAATGACACAAGTTTCGGCAGTTTCTCATATTGCTTCTGATCTTGGAGCTCCAAAAGGAGATCACCGCTTGACATTCTCGACACCTTATATCCTGTACCAAAAACTTCAGTCAGAAACTTGGAAACAAGGAACGGTGAAAAGTATCGCACCAGTTTGTCTGGTTTTTCTGAGTGAATTATGTGGAATCGAGGAAAGTTGTGGACTTGTCCGAAAAACTGAAAAACATCTTCGGTGCGCCCTCGTTTCTGAGGGCAATCAGGTAGTCTAGGAGAAGCATTTTCCATAAGTAATGTTGGGCTTTCGGCCGCGATGCCAACCACCCACCATGGAGCGCAACAGGGACACGTGACAGAAGTTCCTGCTAGAGAAACCCTGCCGACGCCAGCCGTACATCGCTGCTATTGGCCTCGAGCTCCACCACTGGAAAAGCTGGCGCCACCGTCGGCGTGACGTGCTAGGAGGGATCACGTGGACATAGCGGCCGCGTCGGCTGCTTCGGGCGCGCCGAAGCGAGCTGAAAACGAGTTTAAATTCCCTCGTACGCTGTGGTCCTCATTTAGTGGCGAAATTTTCCCGCTTCGAGTGTCTCCTTTACAACGCTTGAAAGCACTACAATAGGTAGTGGCTGCCTTTGAAGGCGCGCAACATGGTAGGCTACTGCTCCGTGCCGCAGGGCCGGACGCACGTAACGGAGGCTGGTGTCAGCCTTATTCACACGTAGCCGCAGGACAAGAAGCTGCGTGAAGCTTGGCTCGCGAAACATAAAACCGGCAAACAGTCATCGGCTACAACTCGGGTATGCAGCAAGCACAGACGCGAGGAAGATTTCTGCTACGGCGCCCGGTCTGCGATGTTCTGAAAACGCGCACTGAGACGCTCGCCCGAGTCCGCTGCCCGACTGATGTCGTGATGGTTTGGCCTATGAACTTGTCGATGCTATAGATACTGGTAAGTTCAGTGGAGTGGAAAGGCAGCGGTAAGAAGCACAATTAAAAAAAGCATAGCATATGCTCATGTTTGTGTTATGAATTAATGCACTGGATTACAAAAAAGGAGGAGCGGGAAATTGCACGCTGAGAACACCGATAAACATACAGTGCAACGCAAATCGAGAAATAGTATTGAAAGGTCAAAGAATTTAGAAGAAAGAAAAAAAGATTGAATCGTCGCGACGGCACATCACAGTCCCCGTAGGCGTCGAAGTCTCTACAATGAAATTATTTTTGAACAGCTGTGATAGCGCCCAAGCAACGATGGTTGCTTGTATACTGTCAAATGCTCATGTTCTGCGGCCTAAAGCTCATGGCACAGTGTGAAAACGCGCGCGGGGAAAGCGAAACAGCGCGCACAAGCATGCAGACGCGCAGTCGGTCGCTGCGAATCTGCGCGATCGCTGCATTGAGGCTTCGTTCTATTACACTCCATTTAGTTATACAAACACTATAAGAACATATTTCACATAGTTTGCTCTCAGCGTTTACCTACCTTTCACGCAAGAAGCCGGTTCGGGAGACTCCATCGCGGCGACCGCGCGCAAGGGCGTTCACTGTACGTATTCGGTAGATAGCGTCTGTAAACGAGTGTGTGCTTTCAGTTTGCCCAAGATTATTATTTATACAGTAAGAAACTTCTCTCGTTTCGAAAGTACTTACAGAAATGTCCGGGAGAGCTCGCGCGTGGTGTTTTCAGTGAACGCTGACAGCAAAACCTACGAGGAGCGCGCCACGTGATCCCTCATACTACGCCAGCGAGGCGCTTCCGATAGATGGCGACTCCGTAACTCCTCGCCGCCAATAACCAAATATAGCATAACCAAGGCTGGCTAGCCACACAAGGTTAATGCTTGCCGCCGGGAAACTAGGAAGTGAGAAGAAAAGAGAAGACAGGAAAGGTGAAAAAGGCGAGAGAGAAAGACGAAGATTGGAGGGGAGGACAGGAAAAGGCGACTGCCGATATCCTCCAGGTGGGTCAGTCTGGAGGTGCCGTCTATGTGAAGCCGAGGCCGAAGAAGTGTGTTGCCTCTGCCGGGGGGGGGGGGGGCTCAAAGGTCCAAACACGCAGCATTGGCTCAACCCCCAGGATCCCCTTTTCCTCAGACACGGCTAAGCCGCGCACGGCTACACGCGGGAGGATCCAACCCTCCTGTGCTCGGGTGCGTGGTGTCACAACACACCAAACGCCTGCTGACGCAGACGCCCTTGCGGGGACATTTCAACTATAGATCTCGTGCGAGGATACTGGCAAGTTCCCCTTTCAGAAAGGGCGAGCCGCTATGCCGCATTTATCTCACCTGTAGGCACTTTTCGCCCTCTCGCCCTCAGCTTCGGGGTGAAGAACGTGCCGTTTAGCTTCTCGAAGTTAATGGATATTGTCCTAAAACACTTGCAGGGGTTCGCCTTGCCATATCTTGATGTAGCAATTTTTTTCTGACTGCTGGGAACTGCGCGTATCGCACCTCAAACAGATGTTCTCATGGTTGAGGGAAGCAGGCTTAACGATGAAGGCGGAAAAGTGTAGCTTTGTCTGCTCGCAGGTTACTTATCTGGGCCATGTCGGTCAGGGCACGAGACGGCCGGCAGAGCTGAAAATAGCTACGATTGTAGATTTTTCACAGCCGCGCACGAAGACACATTCGTTCATTTTTGGGACATGTGGGGTACTATCAACGGTACATTCCGAATTACTCGCAAATAGCAAGTCCTTTAATGGACGCCCTCCGAAAGGGAGCACCGAATAGCGTGCACTGGGATAAGGACAAAGAGGACGCTTTCCGAGGTTTGAAAACGCTATTGGTTTCTCGTCCTGTGCTTCGCGCGCCAGACTACACAAAGGAATTCATAGTTCAGTGCGACGCAAGCGACAGGGGTACGGGCGTGGTACTTAGTGAGGTCGGCGACGTTAATGAGGAACATCCTATTCTCTATGCCAGCCGTAAGCTAACTGTAAGAGGGGAAGCCTACAGCGCTTCAGAGAAGGAATGTGCTTGTTTGGGTAGCCCAGAAGTTGTCGTGTTACTTGTACGGAGCGAGGTTCATTTTCGAGACCGACCACTGTCCTCTGACGTGGCTCAATCAAATGTCACACAAAAATGGCCGCTTGCTCCGATGGAGCCTCACTCTCCAAGAGTACAACTTCTCTGTTAGATATACGAAGGGAAAGTTGCATAGCAATACGAATTGTTTGAGCAGGCTAACTTGAATTCTGCGTTTAGGGATCCCGCCTAAATTTTGGGGATGTTGTTGTTAATTTTGTTAAGCCAAGAAGATCCCCTCTGATTTAGCAGGACTCCATCCATGATTGCTGAATTTGTCAGCACGAAATTCCTTCAAAAATTGGCGTAGCGGAATGCGGCATTTGTTGTTTCTGCACTTTTGTGTTCTTTGAAGCCTAGCGGGTCTAAAGTGGGATCCAAGATACGTCATCTCGGCGCAGAGCCATGTTATGGGGTTCGCTTTGCAGTTGCTTGTCCTTGTTGGATGCTTTGTGGCGGTGTCATCATTTAAAAGGTTGTCGCTGCAAGTCAAGGCATCCCCACCTTGCCACCAGCCATTGTCTTCCTGCCCAGAGGTTATCAGCACTGGCCAGTCGAGCTTTTCCGGGCCTTGGAGGAGCTGTTACGATCGGCCTGCAAGAGTATCGAGCTGCAAGATTTTCCCGGCCCGCTGAGATGACTCGCTTTCTAAAAACAACAATGCATCTGCTCAACAGCCCAACGGCGCCGGCTTGTCTAGCCGCGTTCGGCGGACCAAGTATTGTTAGTCGATTTGCTGTTGCCTTCACGGTTTGCTTGGAGCAAGAGAACTCCTGGAAAATGATGTTTTGCAGGGCTTTCTTTTTCAGTCATGCTAGACCGATGAAATGTAACGTTCATCATGTAGATATTGTAAATAAACCCCATATTCCTCGTTCTCGATGATGACAAGTCCTTCCCTTCAACAGCGTCCTTATCTTTAGCGTGGATGAGTGGGACGACGGCATGGGCCAGCTACCACTTAATTCATGCCCGACCCAACTCTTACTGCGCGGACTGGTGGGAAGTTCTACTTTACTCGTAGTATGAGAAGCCAACAAACACTGACACCAAGGACAACATAGGGGAAATTACTTGTGCTTAACAAATGGAATAAAGAAACGATAAATTTACCGTTTCTTTATTTCATTTGGTAAGCACAAGTAATTTCTCATATGTTGTCCTTGGTGTCCATCGTTTCTTTATTTCATTGGTGTCAGTGTGTGTTGGCTTCTCATGATATGACTAATAAAAATCGGCCCCTCGGTTAACCTCCTTTCTTCTCGTTCTTTATTAGTAGGTTGTTGTGAAGCGAGAACGAGGATAAACCTCGCTCAAATGCCCTATGGACAACGTCGGTGTGCCTTTCCAAATACTCGACGCGGCCTTTTAGCTCCGGGTCTGCTCGTTGCTATTTAGCGAAGTCTTCCGCGCATATTATTCTAAGGAAAGCGTCGTCATCCTCGTCATCATGCGGTGGCGGGTCAGTGGGGGCGCGTGATAGGCATTCGGCATCAGAGTGGTTTCGTCCAGACTTGTACGTTACAGTGATGTCGTATTCTTGTAGTCTAAGGCTCCACCGTGCCAGCCGTCCTGAAGGGTCCTTTAAATTCGCTAGCCAACACAACGCGTGATGGTCGCTGACGACTTTGAATGGCCTGCCATATAGGTAAGGGCGATATTTTGCTGTAGCCCAAACGATGGCGAGGCATCCCTTTTCAGTCGTAGAATAACTGCCGTCCATTTTTGACAGCGACCGGCTAGCGTAAGCTATCAGCCTTTCAAGTCCGTCTTTCCTCTGGACTAGGACGGCACCGAGGCCTAGGGTACTGGCGTCAGTGTGGATCTCGGTATCGGTGTCCTCGTCGAAGTGTGCAAGTACCGGCGGTGACTGCATGCGCCGTTTCAGTTCTTCAAATGCGTCGGCCTGCGGCGTTTCCCATTTGAACTCGACGTCACATTTTGTTAGATGTGTCAGCAGCTCAGCGATGCGTGAAAAGTCCTTGACAAGCGCCTGCAGAATTTTCTCGATGTATGCGATCATCGTGTCCTTGTTGATGTGCTTGAACGCCTGGCTGAAGTTTGTCAGCAACTTTCGTTTTTCCTCCGTGCAGTCGAGCGATCCCTCTTGCGACGTAAACTTCACGGTCGAGTAGTAGACGTTGGTAATCCTCGATGACGCCTTTTGCGTCATCGGGTGTTTTGGTGCTTACGAAAATAATAATGCTGGAGCGCAGCGGGATGCTCACTTGATCTTCAAGCACACTCAAAGCGTGGTGACAATGAGAGCTCTCCGGCGGTATTGCTTGATCTTGTAACAGGGTTATCCGACTGCGTTATCGATTTCGACTTCCGATCGATAATTGCGCTGTGTTGGTTCAGGAAGTCCATGCCGAGAATGACGTTTCGTGAACACTGTTGGAGGATAACGAATGTGGAAGGGTAAGGCCGGTCATGAACAGTAATTCTTGCTTGCAGATTCCAGTCGGCGTAATGAGGTTTCCTCCAGCGGTCCGAATTCGAGGGCCTTCCCATGCAGTCTTAACTTTCTTCAACTGGGCGGCGATGTGTCCACTCATGACGCAGTAATCGGTCCGTGTGTCCACTAAGGCGGTGACTGCGTGGTTGTCGAGAAGCACGTCGAGGTCGGTGGTTTTTTGTCCTGCGTTACAGTTAGGCCTTGGCGTCGGATCGCGGCTGCATCGCGTTGACCTGTGGCTGGTAGGTGGCGTCATCAGGTCGTCTTTCGTCGGCGTATTCTTTGCTTCTAGACTTCGTCGGAACCGCGGCGTGTCGTTGTTATGCCGTCGAGATAGTCTCTTCGGCGTCCTCGTCGACGGCGGAGGATCTTCGTCAGTTCGACGAACAGCAACCGCAGCTCCATCCGTTGCTGCTTTTAGTTTTCTGGGTATGGGCTCGCAGAGCGGCCCCGGGCTGGGCCAGTGTATGGACGGCGCTGCGGTGACAGGTAGCGGCCTGGTGATGGCGAATTGGACGGTCGTCGAAAGCTCCACTAAGTAGGGGCGAGGTAGTCGGCGATATCGCGAGGTCGTTCGCCAAGCTGTGGTCGCGGCGCGTTAACGGCGAACCCTCGCTGTCCCATCTCCCGGTATGGGCATCGGCGGTAGACGTGACCCGCTTCTCCGCAGTAGTAACAGAGCGGGTGGTGGTCAGGGGCGCGCCAGGCGTCTGTCTTCCTTGGGTAGCTTCGCTGGACGACGGGTGGGCGAGCTGGCGGCAGCCGACGGCGGAACTCCGTCGTTACAGCACTTTGGCGCGGGCGCGGAGTGTTACTTTGACGGCAGGCGACGGCGGGCGACGGCGGCGTAGGTCATCGCTTCAGGCTGGGCCTGTGTGGATTTCGGCTGGCTTTCGGGAAGATCCAGTGACCGCTGGATTTCTTCTCTCATGACATCCGCGATCGACGAAACCTGAGGCCGGTATCTTGGGAGCATCCTCTGAAGTTCCTCTCGCACGACCGCTCTAATGGTCTTTCGTAGGTCGTCGGTGGCCAATGATTGAACTTCGGCGTAGTTTGCTGGGCTTGCGCGGCGGTTGGATTGACGGTTCCGCGTTTCCAGAGTTTTCTCGATGCTTGTAGCCTTGTGAAGAACCTCTTCGACAGTTTTCGGTAGATTTCGTATCATTCCGGCGAAAAGTTCTTGCTTCACGCCATGCATGAGTAGGCGAAGCTTTTTCTCCTCGGACATTTCTGGGCCGGCGTGGCGGAAGAGGCGCGTTACCTTAGTGAAGATTGCTATGTTTTCGTTGAGTAGTTGTACTCGGGCTTCTAGCATAGCTTCGGTCTTTTCCTTACGCACGACGCTCGTAAAGATCAGCAGGAAGGCGCTACGGAACAGGTCCCACGTTGTGAGAGTCGACTCCCGGTTCTTAAACTACGCCCTGGCGGCGTCTTCTAAGGCGAAGAATGCATGCCACAGCTTGTCGTCGGAGTCCCAGTTGTTGAAAGTAGCGATTCTTTCATATGTTTCGAGCCAGGTTTCTGGCTCTTCAGACGATTATCCATGAAAGGTTGGTGGGTCCCGAGGTGGTTGCAACAGAATGGGAGATGCTGCGGCAGCCATTGGGGTTTCTGACTTGGGCTTGATCCCTCTGGTCTTCTCGGGAAGAGGTTCGTATTCCGCTCGCAATCCTTGCTGCCTACGGCTTGCTCGCTGGTCCTTGGCGACGATGGTGTTGTCTGCGGGTTTCGGGCTTGGATCGCGACTTTGCGGTACATGAACGCACTAGCACCTCCACCAGATGTCGCGTGGGAGTGTCGTATAAAAACGCAGTAGCAATGCTGTGAAAGACGAAACACTTTTACTGGGCGAACCTGTGCCCACAAAAACAGGCTATATTTAAAGAACGGCGAACGTAGTCGGCGATCTTCAAAATCTGATCAGCGGGTCAAACGCGTCGGCTTTTATACATCAGTCGTCGAACGTTCTAGACTAATCGCTGAGACCCGCGTGTCTTCCACAAAGTTCTACACCAATCGCGTCGCGCATACATGCAATCAGATTACGCAAGGTTCGGTGACAGACAGCGGATGGAACCATCGATAACATTCCAGAAGCTTCCTATACATGCAGGCGCGTCCCACGCTGTGCGATAACATTTGTTAATTAGGCGGTGAAACGCGGTCGCCCGATA
>NW_027225704.1:0-10000 GCF_038994185.2 Dermacentor albipictus
ACGGGGGATAAGAATAGAGCAGATTCGGGGGGTGAGCGAACAAACGCGAGCTAATGACACCTTAGTTTAAACCAAGAAAAAGAAATGGGCGTGCGCAGGGCATGCAATGTGGGGGGAAGATCATCAATTAAGGGTTACCGACTGAATTCCAAGAGAAGGGAAGCGTAGCACGGGGTGGCGGAAATTTAGGAGGGCAGATTAGATTAGGAAGGGCGCAGGCACTAGACGGCGACCGTGACCGGGCTTACACGTGACCGGGGTGCTTGGAGAATAATGGGAGAGGTCTTTGCCCTGCAGTGGTCGTAGCCAGCAGGATGATGATGACGAAAAGGTAGCAACAGGTATTCATAACATACAGGTTGGAAAGCTGAGGCACCTCTGAACCCTTGAATATATTTCGCCACACTTGGCCATACGACAAGTTTGTTTTCGAGGCGCTCGGTCCCACTGCAGCGAAAATGTTGCCGGAAATCGGGCACTCCATTTTTGTTTCATAGGGAACCTTTCTTCCACTAGGGCAGCGGATTTTCGCAGGGCGAGCTTGCTGTCGTTTACGGATCAAAGCGATAGTGAACTCCAAAATGCAGTGTTGGCTTTGAGTGGGACTTACATTGATTGCAAAACCCACGGCTAATCACCCTTCCCCCCCCCCCCCCCCAAGTGGCTCATTACAGCAGACAATCGTTCAGAAACACCGGCATCGTTGCGTATAGTATGGGAATGGTGCGTGTCACGTGAGTGCTCGCTTCGAGCTTGTGTTCTTCATTTTGATTGAATGAAGTCTCACCTAAGTGAGCGGGGGCCGATCCCGGAGGTAGTGCAATACCGGGCCGACCTGCGGCGGAGGTGAAGCAGGCTTCAAGCACTCCGCCAACTTCCAAAAATAGGTTTAATATCGTGGGTCCATATAGAACCCGTATCAGATATTAAGCTGATAAGAACAGATACTACACTTTGATCTTAGCCAAAAGGCCGAGAAGCGATGTCTTTCACTTCACTCCATTGTACCACTGCCTTGTGGGTGCCCTGGCGACATTGGTAACCTCAGCAACAGCGTGGGCAATCTTATAAAACCCAGCCCGTCTAGAGACTCTATGCTCTCTATCTCGCGAATCAACTCGCGACGCCTCAGTCTTTCACTGTTAACGAAACGCCGTCGCGTAGAAACGAGACCCGAGCGCAAGCTTGTTCGCAAGGCAAAACCAACGAAGGCAACCTCGTAGAAAACGGAACAGGCGAGCGGAAAACACGCGCAAGGGGAATGCTTACTTCCGTCTGAATGCGACCGCTCAAGGCGGCTTTCTTTGAGGCCTTCGTTTCAAGCCCGTGCGCAAGTGTAATACACTACGCGCATTTCCCTCATTTCCTTTTATTTACCGCAAGGCCCACTGAAAGTTTTCATACGGCACAGGCCGGGACGGATTGCAACGTGTCGATTCGACCGCTAGAATTAGGTAGCGCGCCTCATGTACGAATGAAAGAGAATGAAAAAAAAAAATAAATAAATATAGAAAAGGCTGCGCACTCCTTCCAACCGGAAACATAGAGGGCAGGAAGATCGCCATGTGGAGCACAGGTGTTGTTAAAAAAGAAAGAAAGAAAGAAAGAAATAGCGCTACCCCATCATCTTTACCGTGTGCGTGTATACACACACACGCACACATATGCACGCGCACGCACGCGCGCGCGCGCACGCACACACACACACACACACACACACACACACACATACGCACACATGCTAGCATAGCTTAAGCACAGCTGGAAAGCTCAGCCTTGCGCAAGAAAAAAGGACCACGCCCTTTCGCAAGCCCCTTTGAAACTTTTAAATGAGAAACATGTGTACAGCGAGGTCGTTCGAAACTGGCGCGAAAACGCATCCGCGCCATCTGTGTGCGGAACTAGGAAAACCTACGGCCTTCGCCATACAGAAAGAAAGGTAGATGGCGCGAGCTAACGCTCCGTTGCATACTAAGAACGAGAGCTAGTGAATAATGGCAGAAACGTCTTGGGAAGAGAGAAAAAAACAACAACAACAAAAAAAAAGAAAGACACGCAAGTTGTTGGCTCGCGCAAGCATTCTATTTTACAGCGAGTAAAGAGCATAGCAACTTCTCACAAGAGCAGCAAGAAAGACAAGAAGAACGTGAGAGAGGGGGAGAAACAGGCGCGTTTCTTTGGAATGCAGAGCATGCTGCACACACTATGAAGTGCCAAAGAGACGGGGAAAGCAGATGGCGCGATTGTGTATGTCCTCAAAGCTTGAAAACAATTTCTAAACTACAAGGTGTGCCGAAGTCCGCCTACTCTCATCAGGTTGCTCCCGCCTCCAATTGCATTTAAATTAAAATTACAGTCGCCTCAGAGGCAGAGAGAGAGAGAGAGAGAGAGAAAATGTGTACACTTGCTTCGCGCAGCTGCACCCGTTCAAATTTTACAGCAACAAGAGCACTCCCGCAGGCACAAAGTCCGCTGCCGCGTCCGCCGGGGCGGAATGCACTCGCTTCCGTAAATTGTCGTGCGGCAGACTGCTGCATCGTAGCACACCTGAAACCGCGCAGACGTCAGCGATCGCCGCGAGATCGCTGCGAGCGCTAAAGTCCGAAACCACGTCCGCCGGGGCGGCGGGAGCTCGATACCCCTTCACGAAACTTCTGCGTGTACACCGCCGCACGGCCACGGCGGAGTCGCTGGCATCCTGCGCGCAGTTGCATTGCGTCGCGCCGGGAATCGTTGAAGCCCCACGCAGACGTCGGCGTCGGCCCCGACCTGGCTGCGAGCGCTCGAAGAGACCAAGTCCGAAGCCACGTGAGCCGGGGCGGTGTGAGCGCGACTAAGTCCGAGACGACGTCAGCCGGGGCGGCGTGAGCGAGACCAAGTCCGAGACTACGTCAGCCGGGGCGGCGTGAGCGAGACCAAGTCCGAGACTACGTCAGCCGGGGCGTCGACTAAGTCCGAGACGACGTCAGCCGGGGCGTCGAGCACGCCGCGGTCGCTTTTCCCACTCTTACTCGAAAAATGGCGAAGGGGCCGCGCTAGCGTGCCTTGAATCGGTGAGCGGCGGTACCGCGGCGATCGCGAGAGCTCAAATCGGCCGTGCCAAGGCCAAATATTGGCGCTCGGCTCGGCGCAGTACGCCGCCTTGTCGCACGAGTACGGCCCCGTGGAGGTCTGGTCACTTATCGCTGCTCTTATAAGGGGCCGTACCGCCCTGGCCGACGTTGTACCGTAGTGCCGTTTTCGGCTTGCGCGTGTTCGTGGTGGTGTCCGCGCACCGCTCCGCACTCGAGAATCGTGCCCACGACGACGCGAGCGCTCGGAAGAGACGCAAGTCCGAAACCACGTGAGCCGGGGCGGTGTGAGCGCGACTAAGTCCGAGACGACGTCAGCCGGGGCGGCGTGAGCGAGACTAAGTCCGAGACTACGTCAGCCGGGGCGTCGACCAAGTCCGAGACGACGTCAGCCGGGGCGTCGAGCACGCCGCGCGCGCTTTTCCCACTCTTACTCGAAAAATGGCGAAGGGGCCGCGCTAGCGTGCCTTGAATCGGTGAGCGGCGGTACCGCGGCGATCGCGAGAGCTCAAATCGGCCGTGCCAAAGCCAAATATTGGCGCTCGGCTCGGCGCAGTACGCCGCCTTGTCGCACGAGTACGGCCCCGTGGAGGTCTGGTCACTTATCGCTGCTCTTATAAGGGGCCGTACCGCCCTGGCCGACGTTGTACCGTAGTGCCGTTTTCGGCTTGCGCGTGTTCGTGGTGGTGTCCGCGCACCGCTCCGCACTCGAGAATCGTGCCCACGACGACGCGAGCGCTCGGAAGAGACGAAAGTCCGAAACCACGTGAGCCGGGGCGGTGTGAGCGCGACTAAGTCCGAGACGACGTCAGCCGGGGCGGCGTGAGCGAGACTAAGTCCGAGACTACGTCAGCCGGGGCGTCGACCAAGTCCGAGACGACGTCAGCCGGGGCGTCGAGCACGCCGCGCGCGCTTTTCCCACTCTTACTCGAAAAATGGCGAAGGGGCCGCGCTAGCGTGCCTTGAATCGGTGAGCGGCGGTACCGCGGCGATCGCGAGAGCTCAAATCGGCCGTGCCAAAGCCAAATATTGGCGCTCGGCTCGGCGCAGTACGCCGCCTTGTCGCACGAGTACGGCCCCGTGGAGGTCTGGTCACTTATCGCTGCTCTTATAAGGGGCCGTACCGCCCTGGCCGACGTTGTACCGTAGTGCCGTTTTCGGCTTGCGCGTGTTCGTGGTGGTGTCCGCGCACCGCTCCGCACTCGAGAATCGTGCCCACGACGACGCGAGCGCTCGGAAGAGACGAAAGTCCGAAACCACGTGAGCCGGGGCGGTGTGAGCGCGACTAAGTCCGAGACGACGTCAGCCGGGGCGGCGTGAGCGAGACTAAGTCCGAGACTACGTCAGCCGGGGCGACGAGCACGCCGCGCGCGCTTTTCGCACTCTTACTCGAAAAATGGCGAAGGGGCCGCGCTAGCGTGCCTTGAATCGGTGAGCGGCGGTACCGCGGCGATCGCGAGAGCTCAAATCGGCCGTGCCAAGGCCAAATATTGGCGCTCGGCTCGGCGCAGTACGCCGCCTTGTCGCACGAGTACGGCCCCGTGGAGATCTGGTCACTTATCGCTGCTCATATAAGGGGGCCGTACCGCCCTGGCCGACGTTGTACCGTAGTGCCGTTTTCGGCTTGCGCGTGTTCGTGGTGGTGTCCGCGCACCGCTCCGCACTCGAGAATCGTGCCCACGACGACGCGAGCGCTCGGAAGAGACAGAAGTCCGAAACCACCTGAGCCGGGCCGCGGCGGGAGCTCGACGCCCGTCACGCAACTTTGGCGTACAAGCCACCGCACGGCCGCGACTGAGTCGTCGCCACCGTCCGGCTGGCTGCACTATAGCACGCCGGGAACCGGGAAAGAACCGCGCAGAGGTCGTCGTTTTGCCGCGGCGTTGGCGCGAGCGCGCGAAGAGACAAAGTCCGAAACGGCGTCAGCCGGGGTGTCGAGCACGCCGCCCGCGCCGGTCGCACTCGTGCTCGGAAACGGCAAAAGGGCCGCGCTAGCGTGCGGCCCCGTAGGGGCACAGAAAGGCGATTGTTCTGGAAACCGCGCTGTCCATAGGCGAGAGATTGCCGTTCGCGCATTCGGTCGACGCGCTGCGCTTTCACGACTTCGGCATTGCGCTGCCGACGTAAGCTTTCCATCTCGCTCGCGGCGCTGCGAGGCGGCACGATTTTCGCCAAACGCTCGTCGAAAGTGGCACGAGTACGGCCCCATGGAGATTTGGGAACTTATCGCTGCTATTATATGGGGGTCCCAGAGAGCAGTCGCCCCCAAAAGCGACCTGGGTGTTTGATATGCGGCGGGCTTCGTGCCCGTCAAGCGTGTCCCCGGTATCGCTCCCGTGGATCCCACAGCTGACGTCTGCAGCCTCATCCGCTTGATGCGTTAGGGGCTGGTTGTCGGACGACGCTTTCTCCACGATATCGAGTTGTGTTCCGCATCGTCCTCGGACGAGTCAAATGCGAAAGCGCCGAAGGCGCGGGCGTGACCCGTCGCCTGGCGGCTTTGCCGTCTCGGCTACGTTGCAAGTGTCGGTCGGTCCACCTGTGCTGCGGGCTCAAGAGAAACCGCAAGCCGTGATCGAGTCGACACAACCAGTCTATCGAGAATGTTGCGTGCTTCTTGCCGCGTGGCGATACCCGGCCCTTCGGGGAGGGCGCCGTAGCGAGCTCGAACGCCGTCGTCTCGGACTGTGCAAAGTGCTACTCTTTGCAAGAACGAAGCGTGCTGGGGCGCCTGAAGGTGGCCTCGGCATCGCAAAAACGGCGTCCGGCCTGCTTGACAGGCGGGACGCGCAGTTGAACGATTACCTGGTTGATCCTGCCAGTAATCATATGCTTGTCTCAAAGATTAAGCCATGCATGTCTAAGTACATGCCGAAATAAGGCGAAACCGCGAATGGCTCATTAAATCAGTTATGGTTCCTTAGATCGTTTCTTCCTACTTGGATAACTGTGGCAATTCTAGAGCTAATACATGCAGTGAGCCTGAAGCCCTTTGGGCGACGGGTGCTTTTATTAGACCAAGATCGATCGGGTTTCGGCCCGTATTGTGTGGTGACTCTGGATAACTTTGTGCTGATCGCATGGCCACGAGCCGGCGACGTTTCTTTCAAGTGTCTGCCTTATCAACTTTCGATGGTAGGTTACTTGCTTACCATGGTTGTTACGGGTAACGGAGAATCAGGGTTCGATTCCGGAGAGGGAGCCTGAGAAACGGCTACCACATCCAAGGAAGGCAGCAGGCGCGCAAATTACCCACTCCCGGCACGGGGAGGTAGTGACGAAAAATAACAATACGGGACTCTTTTGAGGCCCCGTAATTGAAATGAGTACACTCTAAATCCTTTAACGAGGATCAATTGGAGGGCAAGTCTGGTGCCAGCAGCCGCGGTAATTCCAGCTCCAATAGCGTATACTAAAGCTGCTGCGGTTAAAAAGCTCGTAGTTGGATCTCAGTTCCAGACGAGTAGTGCATCTACCCGATGCGACGGCTCGGACTGAACATCATGCCGGTCCTTTCTTGGTGCACTTCATTGTGTGCCTCGAGAAGGCCGGTGCTTTTACTTTGAAAAAATTAGAGTGCTCAACGCAGGCGAGTCGCCTGAATAAACTTGCATGGAATAATAGAACAAGACCTCGTTTCTGTTCTGTTGGTTTTTGGAATACGAGGTAATGATTAAGAGGGACAGACGGGGGCATTCGTATTGCGGCGCTAGAGGTGAAATTCTTGGACCGTCGCAAGACGAACTACTGCGAAAGCATTTGCCAAGAATGTTTTCTTTGATCAAGAACGAAAGTCAGAGGTTCGAAGGCGATCAGATACCGCCCTAGTTCTGACCATAAACGATGCCAACCAGCGATCCGCCTGAGTTACTCAAATGACTCGGCGGGCAGCTTCCGGGAAACCAAAGTGTTTGGGTTCCGGGGGAAGTATGGTTGCAAAGCTGAAACTTAAAGGAATTGACGGAAGGGCACCACCAGGAGTGGAGCCTGCGGCTTAATTTGACTCAACACGGGAAAACTTACCCGGCCCGGACACTGGGAGGATTGACAGATTGAGAGCTCTTTCTTGATTCGGTGGATGGTGGTGCATGGCCGTTCTTAGTTGGTGGAGCGATTTGTCTGGTTAATTCCGATAACGAACGAGACTCTAGCCTATTAAATAGGTGCGGGGTTCCCAGCACCTTACAACCTTCTTAGAGGGACAAGCGGCTCCTAGCCGCACGAAACAGAGCAATAACAGGTCTGTGATGCCCTTAGATGTCCGGGGCCGCACGCGCGCTACACTGAAGGAAGCAGCGTGTCTTTATCCCTGTCTGAAAAGACTGGGTAACCCGTGGAACTTCTTTCGTGATTGGGATAGGGGCTTGCAATTGTTCCCCTTGAACGAGGAATTCCCAGTAAGCGCGAGTCATAAGCTCGCGTTGATTACGTCCCTGCCCTTTGTACACACCGCCCGTCGCTACTACCGATTGAATGATTTAGTGAGGTCTTCGGACCGATGTCCGGCGCGGCCTTTCGGTTGCGCCGGTCTGTTGGAAAGATGACCAAACTTGATCATTTAGAGGAAGTAAAAGTCGTAACAAGGTTTCCGTAGGTGAACCTGCGGAAGGATCATTACCGGATTGTTCGAGGGTGACGAGCGCCATTGTTTCTACCCCGTGTGGGTGAAGCAGCTCGCTGCGCCCGACGCTTTCCGCCGCTGGCCCCGCTTGGACGCGGGGACGGCTATACCCGAACATGCCGGGGATTGCCCGAATTTCGAAGGGCGCCCCGTGCCAAATTTGTTGCGCCCAGTGGACGCCGGCTGCAACCTTGGACGGTTGGCTTGGCCGCGCCCGCGGGTAGAAACGGCGTAACGCACACTGTTGGGTGGGCTTTCTGAAGTCCGCCTCGGCACTCTTGCGCGGAATGGGAGTAAGACGACCCGACCTGCTGCTCTTGCCCAGTACGAGGGGAACGGCGAAGCGTGCGGTCGGTCAAGGAACTGACGGTCGAGAGCTAATGCCGCTGCCGCTTAGTACACACGGAACCGTGGTGCGAGCGCTCTCCCGTCCTCCGCGGCAAACGCTGCCGAGTCTGAAAAGGCTGGCGGCTGCCGGTCGCTTCCTGCGGCGAGTGTGGAGTAACGACCCGACTTTGTTGCTGCCCAAGTACTAAAGGAACGGTGCGGCGCTCGGTCGGTCATGGAACCGGCGGTATTGAGGGTGCGGCTGCCAAGTACGGAAGGAACCGTGGCCTAAAGCACTCTCCCGTCCTCCGCGGCAAATTCCACCGCGCCCGAAAGGGCCGGAGGCTGCCGGTCGGCTCCCGCTCGTGACGCGCGAGGTGTCGAGTTCGCGGTTCAATGCGACGACGTCTGCAGGCTATTTGCCCGCCGCCGAGGGAAAGGCGGCGTTGCTGCGAAGTACCGAAGGAAACGCGGCTTTGCTACGTCGGAAGCGTTCTGCGGTTTGCGGACTTGTGCGCTTTGGGAAGGCGCCGCACGTCGAAAGAGGAAGTACGGACAGACGAGGGACTGTAATCCCGTATTCGAACGCACTTGCGGCCAGGCCCTTGCTGGCTTCGTCTTCCGCCTCAAGTAGACTTGTTGTGGCTCCGGCGCAGAGAGCCGTCCCTGGCACTGGCCGAGTGGCTTTGGAGAGCTGCGCGAGTACGCGCGCGCCAAGCTCTTGTCTTTCGTCTCGAGTAGGCTGTTGGATCAGCAGCGGTCATGCGGAAACGCGTGACCGCCGAACGAAAGAGCGAAACAGGAGTAGCGCACGCCGAAAGGCGCTCTTCGAAACCACACACAGGGAGACGCCACGTGCCTGAAACACTGGTTGTACTGTACTGAATTGAACAAACTATTTTTCACGACTCTAAGCGGTGGATCACTCGGTTCTCGGGTCGATGAAGAACGCAGCCAGCTGCGAGACTTGGTGTGAATTGCAGGACACACTGAGCACTGATTCTTTGAACGCACATTGCGGCCTTGGGTCTTCCCTTGGCTTCGTCTGTCTGAGGGTCGGATCACATATCAAGAGAGCCTTCGGCGCACAGGGAACGTGCGTCCGTCGACTCGTTTTGACCGCGTCGGCATCATGGACAGTACGTTGAGCGCTGAAGCCACGCGCCAGCAACCTCACGAGAAGGAGACGGTGGCGAGCCGTCGTGCCAAATCTTCGAAGAGACGGAAACGAGGCATTACTACTGCAGCGTGACGAGTGCGCGCCTCTGGCAAGACCGCCGCAGGATGGAGTCGGATACCTGCAGGGAAAGAGCGGTCCAAGCTCGAGGCGCGAACGTCTGTTGCCTTGTAGCGCGCACCTTTGCGAGAGAGTCGGAAGCGATCGCAATTTGCGTTGTTTGCCTTCGGAGTACGTCGAGCTCCAGAGCTGGTCGCTCGCTCACGTCACCGCAGCTGTGTGGGCGCCCTTCCGGGCTTCGTCGCACGAATGGGAATCGGCAGATTCGTGCGAGGAGCGGGGAGGAGAAGGGTGGCCCCCGAAAGCGGTTCGACGCGAGAGCGCCGTCTGCGAGCGAGAAGAGCACGGCACGGCGGAGAATTGCCGCGAGACGGAAAATGTCTCCCTCGAGAGCGTTGGCCGAGCTGAAGCGTTCCGTCGTAGTCCGCCGTCGGTCCAAGTGCTTCGCAGTCTCTGTCCCCTTAAGACTGGGCCACTCCAGTTGGGGCAGGGGCGACGCTACACGAGACGATGCCTCCCGCCAGGTTTTAGTCGCCCCTGCGGTGCCCGCTGAAGCGGCGCGCTGCTAAGGCGATCTTTGCCTCGGTGGTGTTTTGGGCTTCAGACACGGTCGCTTACCACGCAACTGCTCGTGCGCCGCACGCGTGCAGGCGGTTCACCGCCTGCCAGCCTCGTCTATAAGTAGCTCCGTGTTGGGCGAAGGACGTGGTAGGGCGTCGCACTCGGTTGGCGCTGGGTTTTCGA
>NW_027225704.1:15000-27500 GCF_038994185.2 Dermacentor albipictus
TAGCGGACTTTGCGCGTGCAGCCTGATGTTCAGTCCCCATATATGGCTCAACCGCGGGCGGGGTGCGGCCGCCCCGGCTGACGTGGTAGCGGACTTTGCGCGTGCAGCCATATATGGCTCAACCGCGGGCGGGGTGCGGCCGCCCCGGCTGACGTGGTAGCGGACTTTGCGTAATGTTGCCCGTTGTTTCACAGCAAACGGGCGCCGCGAATTTCGTGCTTTCTTTCCAGTTTGGACATTTGTCTTCGTGTACGGGTGCTGCGTTTGAGGAGCTTTATAGAGCGTCTCAAGAAAAACAATTTGTTTGGAGCTTCACGTGTAAGAGGAGTGTCTCCCTAGTACGTGCCGGTTTTCCTTTTTTTTTTTTCCTCCCGATAACAGTACTCATGTGCCACTTGTGTCACCATGACATGATTTTTTTTGGGGGGGGGGGTTCTCCCTTGATCCTCAAGCGAGTTTCACACATCACGCAGACGTCCGCATCTATCCAGTAATGATGCCATTTACAAAAATCTTAAACAACCGAGGCCCGCACCTGCTCAATCAACGCCAACTCAATTTGAGGAAGCTGATCGAAACCATCCAGTTTGGGAAAAGCTAATTTATGCAGTAGCATTCTTTTTATTATTATTGTGAGAGACGTGAAATACACACCACGAAATGAACGTCCGCTTGTTACCCTTTTGTTACTGCGGTGCGAAATCATCGCGCGTAATACCGATTCAATTTTGTCTTGTTTGGTGGTCTGTCAGCACTTTGTGTTCTTCAAGAAAATCAGCTACAGGCTTTTAAATTATGTGCGCGAAACTTTTCTCCATCTGCCACCCGGAACATATTTAAAGAAGAGAGAAAGCAGCCGGGGCCTTGAGATTTCGAAAATGCCGCGCTCTGAAATTTTCACATCAGCCATTGGGAAGATAATTATTATCCGTCACAAACAAAAAAAAAAAAACAGCTTTGAAATGAGCATTGATAGTGGCCACGTTTTTTCGGGGCATGTCTTGATGAAATAATTGCAGTTCAGTTCGTTGGTTCAATTGCATTTGTTGGCTCCTTGCAGCATGTCTAGATTTCATCTTTTTCAGTATTCCTAGTGTTCTCATTGTAGTATGAATAACCTGCAGATTTTTCGTTGTTGTTGTTATGCGTTATACAATGCTGAGCGATGTTTTTCCTTTCCTTGAAGCTAGCCATAGAAGTATAAAACTTTCTATAAACTCATTACAATAAGAATCCAGCATACGGTTCATCATCGGCTCGATAAACGTTCGGGAAGTGGCGACTTTTAATGCCGTGATCATGAAGCTTAACAGCAGAGCGTGTTCATCAGATATGCCAGGGGTGACGTAACGCAAGGCGTGAATCGAATCTAAGATTGAAATGGCGTTCTGAATTCTTTTGGTTCCAGATAGAACAAACAAAAATATATAAAAAAAGCATGTCATTGATTGTCATTCAAACCTCAAGAGCGCGTGGAGAAAGTGTTCCGGTTTACATTCGGCAAATCGAAATGAACGGCTAAAATTAACCTATCGTCTGGTTTCATGCGGGAGATCACGTGCGCACGCAAATTTCTTCGTACGGGAATTTTATGAAGTGAAGGCGGCTACAGATCATTTCCTTTGTCTAGTTCATGTTCGTAGGCGCAAATTGCAAACGTAATACTTGGAGGAACGTTTCCACTAATCTACAGGGGCTCTCTCATTTCTCCGATTGCTCGCAAACACATTGCATTGCTAGTCGTGACGTTTCACAGTGACGTTTCACCATGCCCGTCGAAGTTGATTACCAGTACCGCGCCAGCGTCGACCGGCCGGCGAAGCGACGAACTCAGCAGCGCATGCGCGAGGCCCTACAACACCCCAACCGAGCTACCCTGCTTATCGGAGAGAGCGAGTGCGCGTGAACGCGGGCTCGTCTGACGATCTGGATTAAAGAAAAAAAAAAAAGTGTGTCCGAGATATTGACAAAGACAAGTGGTCGCTGTCGCTCTGAGTCTTAGCGCGTTATAGAAAACGTGGGATGGCGGTGCTTCCTCGAGGGTCTAAAAGTACAATCTTCGAACTAGCGCTCCCGGCGGAACGTGGAGCTAGCATCCTTCTTCTTGGAACGGTTTGCAATGGACTGCTTGAATGTGCCGACCACGCGTCACGGGTCGCGTATAGAGCCAACGTTTGGCAAGAACGCGTCTAGCACAACCGATCGCGGTTGCGATAACCCATCGTTGGTAGCGAAAAAAAGAAAGAAAGAAAAAAAAAACACCTACCCGCAGCTTGTTAGCAGTAACCGTAAATGTGGTTCTAAATATAGGTTCGCTGGTCACTGAAACTTTCTCATAACGCACACCACTGTAGTCCAAAAAGAACAAAGCACGCACAATGGATATGATACAGCCGTCACCGCATGATTTCGCGTTTTCCTTATTGCATTACTTTCGTGGGCATGCGCGCTAGGGCCACGCAGGCCAGGAGGCAAGGGGAAAAATAAATAAGAAATGATACGCGATCCTCAGCATTGACTTGGCTGATGTGGCACTCGCATTTATGTTCTTTACCTTAGGCGAGCGCAACGCGCCAACTGAACTCCAATTTCCCATAACGGAAATTCGTATTTGGCCATTTGGTTGTATTTTTGGCTGATGTTCGCGTTTTTCGCCCGAGCATGCGCTTCACTGCGCCGCTCGTTGCCCCTTCAATGCGGCTTCACTGCCCTGCAGGCGTGTTCTGCGTCAAGCCGAACCACCAGGCAAAAAGCCTGGGCGCCGCCATCTTGTTGAGAGCGGCGCCGGGGACACAATCGCGCCTAGCTCATTGAGTTTTCCCCCAAAACTGAACGAAATAGCCTTATTTAAATGAGAAAGATGCCGCGAGTGCCGCAACGAAGGACCTTAAGGATTACCGAAGGGTAACTGAGGGCGACGCGACGAGCTTTGGAAAGAAGAATGATGGGTGTAGCGCTACGGGGGATAAGAATAGAGCAGATTCGGGGGGTGAGCGAACAAACGCGAGCTAATGACACCTTAGTTTAAACCAAGAAAAAGAAATGGGCGTGCGCAGGGCATGCAATGTGGGGGGAAGATCATCAATTAAGGGTTACCGACTGAATTCCAAGAGAAGGGAAGCGTAGCACGGGGTGGCGGAAATTTAGGAGGGCAGATTAGATTAGGAAGGGCGCAGGCACTAGACGGCGACCGTGACCGGGCTTACACGTGACCGGGGTGCTTGGAGAATAATGGGAGAGGTCTTTGCCCTGCAGTGGTCGTAGCCAGCAGGATGATGATGACGAAAAGGTAGCAACAGGTATTCATAACATACAGGTTGGAAAGCTGAGGCACCTCTGAACCCTTGAATATATTTCGCCACACTTGGCCATACGACAAGTTTGTTTTCGAGGCGCTCGGTCCCACTGCAGCGAAAATGTTGCCGGAAATCGGGCACTCCATTTTTGTTTCATAGGGAACCTTTCTTCCACAGGGCAGCGGATTTTCGCAGGGCGAGCTTGCTGTCGTTTACGGATCAAAGCGATAGTGAACTCCAAAATGCAGTGTTGGCTTTGAGTGGGACTTACATTGATTGCAAAACCCACGGCTAATCACCCTTCCCCCCCCCCCCCCCCAAGTGGCTCATTACAGCAGACAATCGTTCAGAAACACCGGCATCGTTGCGTATAGTATGGGAATGGTGCGTGTCACGTGAGTGCTCGCTTCGAGCTTGTGTTCTTCATTTTGATTGAATGAAGTCTCACCTAAGTGAGCGGGGGCCGATCCCGGAGGTAGTGCAATACCGGGCCGACCTGCGGCGGAGGTGAAGCAGGCTTCAAGCACTCCGCCAACTTCCAAAAATAGGTTTAATATCGTGGGTCCATATAGAACCCGTATCAGATATTAAGCTGATAAGAACAGATACTACACTTTGATCTTAGCCAAAAGGCCGAGAAGCGATGTCTTTCACTTCACTCCATTGTACCACTGCCTTGTGGGTGCCCTGGCGACATTGGTAACCTCAGCAACAGCGTGGGCAATCTTATAAAACCCAGCCCGTCTAGAGACTCTATGCTCTCTATCTCGCGAATCAACTCGCGACGCCTCAGTCTTTCACTGTTAACGAAACGCCGTCGCGTAGAAACGAGACCCGAGCGCAAGCTTGTTCGCAAGGCAAAACCAACGAAGGCAACCTCGTAGAAAACGGAACAGGCGAGCGGAAAACACGCGCAAGGGGAATGCTTACTTCCGTCTGAATGCGACCGCTCAAGGCGGCTTTCTTTGAGGCCTTCGTTTCAAGCCCGTGCGCAAGTGTAATACACTACGCGCATTTCCCTCATTTCCTTTTATTTACCGCAAGGCCCACTGAAAGTTTTCATACGGCACAGGCCGGGACGGATTGCAACGTGTCGATTCGACCGCTAGAATTAGGTAGCGCGCCTCATGTACGAATGAAAGAGAATGAAAAAAAAAAATAAATAAATATAGAAAAGGCTGCGCACTCCTTCCAACCGGAAACATAGAGGGCAGGAAGATCGCCATGTGGAGCACAGGTGTTGTTAAAAAAGAAAGAAAGAAAGAAAGAAATAGCGCTACCCCATCATCTTTACCGTGTGCGTGTATACACACACACGCACACATATGCACGCGCACGCACGCGCGCGCGCGCACGCACACACACACACACACACACACACACACACACATACGCACACATGCTAGCATAGCTTAAGCACAGCTGGAAAGCTCAGCCTTGCGCAAGAAAAAAGGACCACGCCCTTTCGCAAGCCCCTTTGAAACTTTTAAATGAGAAACATGTGTACAGCGAGGTCGTTCGAAACTGGCGCGAAAACGCATCCGCGCCATCTGTGTGCGGAACTAGGAAAACCTACGGCCTTCGCCATACAGAAAGAAAGGTAGATGGCGCGAGCTAACGCTCCGTTGCATACTAAGAACGAGAGCTAGTGAATAATGGCAGAAACGTCTTGGGAAGAGAGAAAAAAACAACAACAACAAAAAAAAAGAAAGACACGCAAGTTGTTGGCTCGCGCAAGCATTCTATTTTACAGCGAGTAAAGAGCATAGCAACTTCTCACAAGAGCAGCAAGAAAGACAAGAAGAACGTGAGAGAGGGGGAGAAACAGGCGCGTTTCTTTGGAATGCAGAGCATGCTGCACACACTATGAAGTGCCAAAGAGACGGGGAAAGCAGATGGCGCGATTGTGTATGTCCTCAAAGCTTGAAAACAATTTCTAAACTACAAGGTGTGCCGAAGTCCGCCTACTCTCATCAGGTTGCTCCCGCCTCCAATTGCATTTAAATTAAAATTACAGTCGCCTCAGAGGCAGAGAGAGAGAGAGAGAGAGAGAAAATGTGTACACTTGCTTCGCGCAGCTGCACCCGTTCAAATTTTACAGCAACAAGAGCACTCCCGCAGGCACAAAGTCCGCTGCCGCGTCCGCCGGGGCGGAATGCACTCGCTTCCGTAAATTGTCGTGCGGCAGACTGCTGCATCGTAGCACACCTGAAACCGCGCAGACGTCAGCGATCGCCGCGAGATCGCTGCGAGCGCTAAAGTCCGAAACCACGTCCGCCGGGGCGGCGGGAGCTCGATACCCCTTCACGAAACTTCTGCGTGTACACCGCCGCACGGCCACGGCGGAGTCGCTGGCATCCTGCGCGCAGTTGCATTGCGTCGCGCCGGGAATCGTTGAAGCCCCACGCAGACGTCGGCGTCGGCCCCGACCTGGCTGCGAGCGCTCGAAGAGACCAAGTCCGAAGCCACGTGAGCCGGGGCGGTGTGAGCGCGACTAAGTCCGAGACGACGTCAGCCGGGGCGGCGTGAGCGAGACCAAGTCCGAGACTACGTCAGCCGGGGCGGCGTGAGCGAGACCAAGTCCGAGACTACGTCAGCCGGGGCGTCGACTAAGTCCGAGACGACGTCAGCCGGGGCGTCGAGCACGCCGCGGTCGCTTTTCCCACTCTTACTCGAAAAATGGCGAAGGGGCCGCGCTAGCGTGCCTTGAATCGGTGAGCGGCGGTACCGCGGCGATCGCGAGAGCTCAAATCGGCCGTGCCAAGGCCAAATATTGGCGCTCGGCTCGGCGCAGTACGCCGCCTTGTCGCACGAGTACGGCCCCGTGGAGGTCTGGTCACTTATCGCTGCTCTTATAAGGGGCCGTACCGCCCTGGCCGACGTTGTACCGTAGTGCCGTTTTCGGCTTGCGCGTGTTCGTGGTGGTGTCCGCGCACCGCTCCGCACTCGAGAATCGTGCCCACGACGACGCGAGCGCTCGGAAGAGACGCAAGTCCGAAACCACGTGAGCCGGGGCGGTGTGAGCGCGACTAAGTCCGAGACGACGTCAGCCGGGGCGGCGTGAGCGAGACTAAGTCCGAGACTACGTCAGCCGGGGCGTCGACCAAGTCCGAGACGACGTCAGCCGGGGCGTCGAGCACGCCGCGCGCGCTTTTCCCACTCTTACTCGAAAAATGGCGAAGGGGCCGCGCTAGCGTGCCTTGAATCGGTGAGCGGCGGTACCGCGGCGATCGCGAGAGCTCAAATCGGCCGTGCCAAAGCCAAATATTGGCGCTCGGCTCGGCGCAGTACGCCGCCTTGTCGCACGAGTACGGCCCCGTGGAGGTCTGGTCACTTATCGCTGCTCTTATAAGGGGCCGTACCGCCCTGGCCGACGTTGTACCGTAGTGCCGTTTTCGGCTTGCGCGTGTTCGTGGTGGTGTCCGCGCACCGCTCCGCACTCGAGAATCGTGCCCACGACGACGCGAGCGCTCGGAAGAGACGAAAGTCCGAAACCACGTGAGCCGGGGCGGTGTGAGCGCGACTAAGTCCGAGACGACGTCAGCCGGGGCGGCGTGAGCGAGACTAAGTCCGAGACTACGTCAGCCGGGGCGTCGACCAAGTCCGAGACGACGTCAGCCGGGGCGTCGAGCACGCCGCGCGCGCTTTTCCCACTCTTACTCGAAAAATGGCGAAGGGGCCGCGCTAGCGTGCCTTGAATCGGTGAGCGGCGGTACCGCGGCGATCGCGAGAGCTCAAATCGGCCGTGCCAAAGCCAAATATTGGCGCTCGGCTCGGCGCAGTACGCCGCCTTGTCGCACGAGTACGGCCCCGTGGAGGTCTGGTCACTTATCGCTGCTCTTATAAGGGGCCGTACCGCCCTGGCCGACGTTGTACCGTAGTGCCGTTTTCGGCTTGCGCGTGTTCGTGGTGGTGTCCGCGCACCGCTCCGCACTCGAGAATCGTGCCCACGACGACGCGAGCGCTCGGAAGAGACGAAAGTCCGAAACCACGTGAGCCGGGGCGGTGTGAGCGCGACTAAGTCCGAGACGACGTCAGCCGGGGCGGCGTGAGCGAGACTAAGTCCGAGACTACGTCAGCCGGGGCGACGAGCACGCCGCGCGCGCTTTTCGCACTCTTACTCGAAAAATGGCGAAGGGGCCGCGCTAGCGTGCCTTGAATCGGTGAGCGGCGGTACCGCGGCGATCGCGAGAGCTCAAATCGGCCGTGCCAAGGCCAAATATTGGCGCTCGGCTCGGCGCAGTACGCCGCCTTGTCGCACGAGTACGGCCCCGTGGAGATCTGGTCACTTATCGCTGCTCATATAAGGGGGCCGTACCGCCCTGGCCGACGTTGTACCGTAGTGCCGTTTTCGGCTTGCGCGTGTTCGTGGTGGTGTCCGCGCACCGCTCCGCACTCGAGAATCGTGCCCACGACGACGCGAGCGCTCGGAAGAGACAGAAGTCCGAAACCACCTGAGCCGGGCCGCGGCGGGAGCTCGACGCCCGTCACGCAACTTTGGCGTACAAGCCACCGCACGGCCGCGACTGAGTCGTCGCCACCGTCCGGCTGGCTGCACTATAGCACGCCGGGAACCGGGAAAGAACCGCGCAGAGGTCGTCGTTTTGCCGCGGCGTTGGCGCGAGCGCGCGAAGAGACAAAGTCCGAAACGGCGTCAGCCGGGGTGTCGAGCACGCCGCCCGCGCCGGTCGCACTCGTGCTCGGAAACGGCAAAAGGGCCGCGCTAGCGTGCGGCCCCGTAGGGGCACAGAAAGGCGATTGTTCTGGAAACCGCGCTGTCCATAGGCGAGAGATTGCCGTTCGCGCATTCGGTCGACGCGCTGCGCTTTCACGACTTCGGCATTGCGCTGCCGACGTAAGCTTTCCATCTCGCTCGCGGCGCTGCGAGGCGGCACGATTTTCGCCAAACGCTCGTCGAAAGTGGCACGAGTACGGCCCCATGGAGATTTGGGAACTTATCGCTGCTATTATATGGGGGTCCCAGAGAGCAGTCGCCCCCAAAAGCGACCTGGGTGTTTGATATGCGGCGGGCTTCGTGCCCGTCAAGCGTGTCCCCGGTATCGCTCCCGTGGATCCCACAGCTGACGTCTGCAGCCTCATCCGCTTGATGCGTTAGGGGCTGGTTGTCGGACGACGCTTTCTCCACGATATCGAGTTGTGTTCCGCATCGTCCTCGGACGAGTCAAATGCGAAAGCGCCGAAGGCGCGGGCGTGACCCGTCGCCTGGCGGCTTTGCCGTCTCGGCTACGTTGCAAGTGTCGGTCGGTCCACCTGTGCTGCGGGCTCAAGAGAAACCGCAAGCCGTGATCGAGTCGACACAACCAGTCTATCGAGAATGTTGCGTGCTTCTTGCCGCGTGGCGATACCCGGCCCTTCGGGGAGGGCGCCGTAGCGAGCTCGAACGCCGTCGTCTCGGACTGTGCAAAGTGCTACTCTTTGCAAGAACGAAGCGTGCTGGGGCGCCTGAAGGTGGCCTCGGCATCGCAAAAACGGCGTCCGGCCTGCTTGACAGGCGGGACGCGCAGTTGAACGATTACCTGGTTGATCCTGCCAGTAATCATATGCTTGTCTCAAAGATTAAGCCATGCATGTCTAAGTACATGCCGAAATAAGGCGAAACCGCGAATGGCTCATTAAATCAGTTATGGTTCCTTAGATCGTTTCTTCCTACTTGGATAACTGTGGCAATTCTAGAGCTAATACATGCAGTGAGCCTGAAGCCCTTTGGGCGACGGGTGCTTTTATTAGACCAAGATCGATCGGGTTTCGGCCCGTATTGTGTGGTGACTCTGGATAACTTTGTGCTGATCGCATGGCCACGAGCCGGCGACGTTTCTTTCAAGTGTCTGCCTTATCAACTTTCGATGGTAGGTTACTTGCTTACCATGGTTGTTACGGGTAACGGAGAATCAGGGTTCGATTCCGGAGAGGGAGCCTGAGAAACGGCTACCACATCCAAGGAAGGCAGCAGGCGCGCAAATTACCCACTCCCGGCACGGGGAGGTAGTGACGAAAAATAACAATACGGGACTCTTTTGAGGCCCCGTAATTGAAATGAGTACACTCTAAATCCTTTAACGAGGATCAATTGGAGGGCAAGTCTGGTGCCAGCAGCCGCGGTAATTCCAGCTCCAATAGCGTATACTAAAGCTGCTGCGGTTAAAAAGCTCGTAGTTGGATCTCAGTTCCAGACGAGTAGTGCATCTACCCGATGCGACGGCTCGGACTGAACATCATGCCGGTCCTTTCTTGGTGCACTTCATTGTGTGCCTCGAGAAGGCCGGTGCTTTTACTTTGAAAAAATTAGAGTGCTCAACGCAGGCGAGTCGCCTGAATAAACTTGCATGGAATAATAGAACAAGACCTCGTTTCTGTTCTGTTGGTTTTTGGAATACGAGGTAATGATTAAGAGGGACAGACGGGGGCATTCGTATTGCGGCGCTAGAGGTGAAATTCTTGGACCGTCGCAAGACGAACTACTGCGAAAGCATTTGCCAAGAATGTTTTCTTTGATCAAGAACGAAAGTCAGAGGTTCGAAGGCGATCAGATACCGCCCTAGTTCTGACCATAAACGATGCCAACCAGCGATCCGCCTGAGTTACTCAAATGACTCGGCGGGCAGCTTCCGGGAAACCAAAGTGTTTGGGTTCCGGGGGAAGTATGGTTGCAAAGCTGAAACTTAAAGGAATTGACGGAAGGGCACCACCAGGAGTGGAGCCTGCGGCTTAATTTGACTCAACACGGGAAAACTTACCCGGCCCGGACACTGGGAGGATTGACAGATTGAGAGCTCTTTCTTGATTCGGTGGATGGTGGTGCATGGCCGTTCTTAGTTGGTGGAGCGATTTGTCTGGTTAATTCCGATAACGAACGAGACTCTAGCCTATTAAATAGGTGCGGGGTTCCCAGCACCTTACAACCTTCTTAGAGGGACAAGCGGCTCCTAGCCGCACGAAACAGAGCAATAACAGGTCTGTGATGCCCTTAGATGTCCGGGGCCGCACGCGCGCTACACTGAAGGAAGCAGCGTGTCTTTATCCCTGTCTGAAAAGACTGGGTAACCCGTGGAACTTCTTTCGTGATTGGGATAGGGGCTTGCAATTGTTCCCCTTGAACGAGGAATTCCCAGTAAGCGCGAGTCATAAGCTCGCGTTGATTACGTCCCTGCCCTTTGTACACACCGCCCGTCGCTACTACCGATTGAATGATTTAGTGAGGTCTTCGGACCGATGTCCGGCGCGGCCTTTCGGTTGCGCCGGTCTGTTGGAAAGATGACCAAACTTGATCATTTAGAGGAAGTAAAAGTCGTAACAAGGTTTCCGTAGGTGAACCTGCGGAAGGATCATTACCGGATTGTTCGAGGGTGACGAGCGCCATTGTTTCTACCCCGTGTGGGTGAAGCAGCTCGCTGCGCCCGACGCTTTCCGCCGCTGGCCCCGCTTGGACGCGGGGACGGCTATACCCGAACATGCCGGGGATTGCCCGAATTTCGAAGGGCGCCCCGTGCCAAATTTGTTGCGCCCAGTGGACGCCGGCTGCAACCTTGGACGGTTGGCTTGGCCGCGCCCGCGGGTAGAAACGGCGTAACGCACACTGTTGGGTGGGCTTTCTGAAGTCCGCCTCGGCACTCTTGCGCGGAATGGGAGTAAGACGACCCGACCTGCTGCTCTTGCCCAGTACGAGGGGAACGGCGAAGCGTGCGGTCGGTCAAGGAACTGACGGTCGAGAGCTAATGCCGCTGCCGCTTAGTACACACGGAACCGTGGTGCGAGCGCTCTCCCGTCCTCCGCGGCAAACGCTGCCGAGTCTGAAAAGGCTGGCGGCTGCCGGTCGCTTCCTGCGGCGAGTGTGGAGTAACGACCCGACTTTGTTGCTGCCCAAGTACTAAAGGAACGGTGCGGCGCTCGGTCGGTCATGGAACCGGCGGTATTGAGGGTGCGGCTGCCAAGTACGGAAGGAACCGTGGCCTAAAGCACTCTCCCGTCCTCCGCGGCAAATTCCACCGCGCCCGAAAGGGCCGGAGGCTGCCGGTCGGCTCCCGCTCGTGACGCGCGAGGTGTCGAGTTCGCGGTTCAATGCGACGACGTCTGCAGGCTATTTGCCCGCCGCCGAGGGAAAGGCGGCGTTGCTGCGAAGTACCGAAGGAAACGCGGCTTTGCTACGTCGGAAGCGTTCTGCGGTTTGCGGACTTGTGCGCTTTGGGAAGGCGCCGCACGTCGAAAGAGGAAGTACGGACAGACGAGGGACTGTAATCCCGTATTCGAACGCACTTGCGGCCAGGCCCTTGCTGGCTTCGTCTTCCGCCTCAAGTAGACTTGTTGTGGCTCCGGCGCAGAGAGCCGTCCCTGGCACTGGCCGAGTGGCTTTGGAGAGCTGCGCGAGTACGCGCGCGCCAAGCTCTTGTCTTTCGTCTCGAGTAGGCTGTTGGATCAGCAGCGGTCATGCGGAAACGCGTGACCGCCGAACGAAAGAGCGAAACAGGAGTAGCGCACGCCGAAAGGCGCTCTTCGAAACCACACACAGGGAGACGCCACGTGCCTGAAACACTGGTTGTACTGTACTGAATTGAACAAACTATTTTTCACGACTCTAAGCGGTGGATCACTCGGTTCTCGGGTCGATGAAGAACGCAGCCAGCTGCGAGACTTGGTGTGAATTGCAGGACACACTGAGCACTGATTCTTTGAACGCACATTGCGGCCTTGGGTCTTCCCTTGGCTTCGTCTGTCTGAGGGTCGGATCACATATCAAGAGAGCCTTCGGCGCACAGGGAACGTGCGTCCGTCGACTCGTTTTGACCGCGTCGGCATCATGGACAGTACGTTGAGCGCTGAAGCCACGCGCCAGCAACCTCACGAGAAGGAGACGGTGGCGAGCCGTCGTGCCAAATCTTCGAAGAGACGGAAACGAGGCATTACTACTGCAGCGTGACGAGTGCGCGCCTCTGGCAAGACCGCCGCAGGATGGAGTCGGATACCTGCAGGGAAAGAGCGGTCCAAGCTCGAGGCGCGAACGTCTGTTGCCTTGTAGCGCGCACCTTTGCGAGAGAGTCGGAAGCGATCGCAATTTGCGTTGTTTGCCTTCGGAGTACGTCGAGCTCCAGAGCTGGTCGCTCGCTCACGTCACCGCAGCTGTGTGGGCGCCCTTCCGGGCTTCGTCGCACGAATGGGAATCGGCAGATTCGTGCGAGGAGCGGGGAGGAG